>NC_061113.1:30573782-30596628 GCF_002878395.1 Capsicum annuum | reverse complement strand
GAGGATGCATGCTTCAAGAAGTTCTTTGACACGTTCAGAGAACTTCATATTAACCTTCCTCTTTTATATGTTTTGTAAGGAATGCCCAAGTATGCTAAGTAATTGAAGGATAACTAATAAAATTAAGATACAGGATATTGAGATAGTAGCACTCACTGAGGAGTGTATCTCTGTGGTGATTCTGAAGATGCCTAAAAATCTTAAGGAACCTGGGAGGTTTACTCTCCCTATTCAGATTGGTAATAATGAGGTGGTCCACACATTGAGTGATTTAGGGTTTGATACCTCTATCAATGTTCAACACCTTGGGCTTGGGGAAGTTGAGACCGTGCTCTGTGCTAGTCCAAATGGCAGACCAAACTATAGTCTATCCTAAAGGAATCATCGAGGACATTCTCATCAAGGTTGGTAAGTTTATTATACCTGCTGACTTTATTGTTTTGGATTGTAAGACAGATAATAGGGTGTAAATTATCTTAGGATATCCATTCTTGGTGGCGAGAGGAGCATTGATAGATGTGACAGATGACAAACTCATAATAAGGTTCGATGCTGGAGAGGTGCCCATCAAGGTTTACAAATTATTCAATACACTATCCCATTACAAATATTTGTGCATGATTATAGTGATGGAAGTAGATGAGTGTGGGGTGGTGAAGCCCAATCCACTAAAGATCTTTTCAAACTTTCTCATTGAGCTACCTAAGCCACCGATACCTATGCCCTAAGATATGATGATTTATGAGCCTGAAAAAGCTATTGTTGAAGAAGTTGTTGATCTTGATATTTCACACTCAAAAGGTCAGAAATTAATAAGAAGATGGACTCTAAGTAGAGGAAAAGGATGAAGAAAAATGAATAAGTAGTGATGGTGGGTTGTGTCGCGACATTAAATCAGGCGATGCATGTAAGGCAACCCAAGTTAAGGTAGGTATTTTTTATTTTTAGTATTTTAGTTTTTACTTTACGTAGTTTTTGTTTTGATGAGTCACAAGTTGATGGTAAGTATGAGTACCAAAAACTTGACCCAAGGATTATGGAAGATACTGAGTGTGGGGTCCCCAAACCCTCGTGATATATGAAGATAATACTATCTAGGCCTAGAGGCCTCAAAGAGTATTTCTATCTCTACTTTTAAGTATACGTTGAGGACAACGTAGATTTTTAAGTTTAGGGTGGGGAAATTCCCATTGTTTTGGGTGAAATGATGCGGTAGTTCTTGAGTCTTAGTTGTTTTTTCTAGCTTTTGGGAAAATTTTAAAAAATTTACAAAAAGATTTTTTTTTTTTACTTTTTAGTGGTTTGGGTTAGTCTAGTAGGTGCACATTTCACCCACCCCATGGTTTTTCTTTTCGGTTCTTTTCCATGGGGGCATACTTTGAACCCAGTATCCCCTTTTTAGCATTAATTTTAATTCTTGTGTTAGGAATAAGTGAGATGTTCTTGTTGGTGCTACATGCAATTGTATAATGCAAGTACTTTCTATCTGATATCATGTTGTTATGATTAATGACTGCTTTTAAGGCTCCTAGGCTCATGATTATAATTCTTGTACATTGTTGGCATAATGTTGAATTTATGTTATTATTTGGTTGAGAGTCTATGATGATCCTACGTGAGTTGAGCATGTCCCATGTGTGTGTGAGGTTATGTGTATTCCTTGTTGTATTTGATGCCTAGAACTTTCTTGGTGTGTGTGCAAAGAGAAATAAAGAGTGTGGATTTAGGAGATGATATAGGAATTTCTTTGATAGCCATGTTTCATACCCTTTATGACCTATTCTTATGCATAATCCTATTTGTCCCGTTGAGCCTTTAGCCTACTCTTTGGTAGCCTCATATGTATCCAGTTTCCCTTCTTTGTTTGAATTCAATTTGATCCAAAGATCCTAAGTGATTTAGTGAAAACTTAATAAATTAAGGAATGTGAAAAATGAGAATATAATAGGTGAAAGTGAGACCCCAAGGAGTAGCTATTGGTGTGGCAAATTGATTTGTTATTATTGGGAGTTGTGTAATGAAAAGAAGAAAGATTGTTCAAATTGAATAATATGTGAATATAAAATACTCCCGCTGCATTGTATGTGAACTAGCTTAATGAGATAGGGTAAAACAAAATATATATGTGAAGGTAGATGATGTGGAAAGTTGGTTGTTAAGGTTAACTGAATGAAAAGTGTGATGCATTAAAGCACTTAGGGAAGATAGTCATTATTCTTGGACAAAATAGTTTCTATCCATCCCTTAGCCTACATTAAAACCCTTAAAGACCTATTTGATCCTAAGCTTCATCATTCTGATATTATTGGAGTATTACATTAAGGGAAAGCCTATGGTTCATCTTGTGTAACTTGTGAATTCTTCGAGAGAGTGAGTGTAATTTGATTTTTATACCCATTTTGTGATAAACTGTATCTCTGTGAGTGAATATGGGTAACTATCTCATGGTAAGGGCACATATTTAATGATAGTTGGGTAATTTGTACGATGTCTTTGAGTGAGAAATATTTATGAGTTTTCCAACTTGGTGAGTCAATTTTTGAGGCTAGGGTGTTTTGGAGTAGTATTCTTGAGCTTTCAATTATGAATAACATGCTTAGAGTAAGAACTTGCATTTTGTATAGTCATTATAGTGCTCGCTTGAGTGTCTTGATTATTGTGGAAGTGTGGAGTCCTGTCTGAATATGATGCTTAGAGTAATGAGTTGTTCGAGGAAGAACAACGCTTTAAGTGTGGGGTGATAATCTGAGGTGGATTTATGTACCTGAGTGTCATTATCTATGCTTGTTTAGCTTTCTTTTGAGGACTTCTTGTGTGCTTAATGAGTAAATCCTTGTATAATTAAGGATATAAGTGTTAAAATACTTGATTACAATGTTTAAGATGTGTTTCAAACAAATTTAGAATCAATTTGTTACTTGGAGTTTAGACGAGAAAACTAGCGTTACTAGCTTCAGCTATGTGTTGATCTAGTTCATCTCGATAGATTCTAGTGTGCGTAATGAGTTACTAAGGGTATTATTGTGTAATTATATGTGGATTAACTTTTTTAGAGTGTTTAATATCCAATTGAAACAAGCCAAGATACAAAACACTAGGTTAAAGATCAAAAGGACAAAACTAGTATTCTTAGCTTAAGATTCTAGTTCATAGTCTTGAATTGTATGTTGTTTTGAGCTCTAATACTTGGTTTTTGATGCTATAGGATGATTTTTGAGTTGATAATTATAAATTAAGGATGATACACAAGCTTTAAATCAAGTGGACACAATACCACAATTCTTGGAAAGGATGGACAAAACATGGAACTAGATTTGATAAAAAAACGGGCGTTTGAGAGTCATTGGCATGCCACAGACCTTAGGCACTGATTTAGGGACATAGAATAGACTTGGGGAATCCTAGAAAGTCAATTCCAGTATCTCACAGAAATAATGGCATGCTACAGACCCTATGCACCACGATATGGGTGTGGCACGCCGCTATGTCAAAATCGGCAGCTTATGTCCTATAAATAGGACCCTTAAACATTATGTTACACACCTTGGACGACCATGAAACTTTGACGGAGGATGGATACACTAAAATTAGGGTTTATATTCCATTAATTTAGTTTGTTTATAGATTTTAACATGTATTATATCATTACGATTACAGTTATGTCCATGAGCGGCTAAATATCCTTTTCCGGGGTTAAGGCCAAGAACATGATTACTCTTGTTATGAATTGATTTGGTTTTGATTATTTATCATATTTGGCTGTTTATTTATCTTTGTTATTACTATTTTAAGGATTTACGACCCTTATAATACATCTATTTTCATCTTGTGAGCCTGAAAGGAGGAACAAGAGGATAAAACGTGGGGTAAATCTAATAGGATTGTAATCTTCTACAGAATGAAGTTATAATTTTGCATTTAGTATAGAAATATACCTACGTGCCCTATTTGTTTCACTTATTAGATGAAATATGAATTCATTTAACTTAGTTCTCGCATTCCCTCTCAATGATGTAGTTGTGGGTCTAAGTTAGATAGGTGATTAGAGACTAGAAATATCATAATCATACTATCAACCCCGTGAATCAACAACCAAGATAAGTAACATAACTAATGAAGTTCAATAGCATAGTATGATTGTTCACAGAGCCTTGAACCTTACTTTCTCCCCATTGATTGCCCAAGATATTTAACTAACCGTATTTTTTATTTTTCTTTATTTTCAACTTCCAACTCTCTTGGTTACCTTTGTACCAATGAAATCTCAATAGTTAAACTTGAATTGAGTAGTTATTAACACAAGTCTCTATATGATCAATACTTAGCTTTTAAAAGGCCACTTTACTACTTGGTGGGACCACGTACACTTTCGTGTGTGCTTGGGTGCAACAGGGACCCAAATTCCAGTATGATTTTCCAGGGGCTTTTAATTATTTTTCGTTCCTTCTAAAGCCTAACCCATATTGTTTAGCCTTCCCAAAGGGGGATATAAAAGACCCAGAACCCCCAATTCCATCATTTATCATAATTTGACTCAGAGAAACCAAAAAGAGGCAATTTTCTCTTCTCCCAAGAAACAATTAGGGTTCATAAAGAAAGTCCTATTCTCAAGAAGATTTTCTCAAACTTCTACCTTCAGGTATATGGGATATTCATCAATGGTCCCCTTCCACCCGCTGACTCCCAAAGCTCTCTAGTTTTAAGTTTAATTCCCCTTTTGTTTAGGGTTTTATGAAAAGTATGAATTTCACAATTCTCTAGTTGAATTCTTGAGTTTTACTATGAATATGTGTTTCCTCATGAATTTAAGCATTCCTTAAAACCCCAATCATTATATCCCCTATATTGATAAAATTACAGAATTCTTGAGTTGAGTCATGGAATTTTCTCATCATGTCTTTTTAGTGACATTATCACTTCTAATACATATCTCAGTACTGGTGGTTATGAACACCCGTTACCTAAATAGTCATGTATTCTTTAGATTTCAGGTTACAAATTATTTAGATTCTATTTGTATTATTATCATGTTGAGCATTTATCAATTGTGAATCATGTTAAAATTTTACCAATATCAGTATCGATTTAGTTGGGAGTAGAAATTAGCATTGAGAGAACCTAGGGGTGAATGGTTACCTGCCAGTCTAGGGTGAAACCTTTAGTAACATTCTTTAAGTTCAATAACTACATAGCCAACATAGTATATGAGAGGTTTTACTACCAGTCTAGGGTTGGTACTCTCTTAAGGGCACCTTCTAGCATTGGGTGACACCCTAGTCCTTTAAGACATTAGTTTAGTGCAACCACACAGCCAGTGTCAGTACCCATGGAAAGGTATTGACACCCTTCCAACTATGGTTATAGGTTTGACATTAGCTCAAATTAGGGCATGTCGGTGAAATGTTAGCTCCCATAATTTCGTTCAGTATTTAAATTATGTTCAATTCAGGTTTGCATGACCAAGTGTCCTTTTATATTACTTATCAGTTCTTTAGATCATTTCAGTACATGCTTATGCTTGGTCTTGCATTTGTTTTTCATGTTCACACATCCATGCTCAATACCTATACGTATATTAATTAGTTCCTATATCGCATACCAATACATTTAAAATACTGACCGCATACCTTTTTTGTGCTATATTGATGTCACAATATAGGTTCGGATGCTCAGCTTCCAAATGCACATAGTTCGTTCCTGTATCACGCAGCAGCAGCATTGGTGATTCCTCATCGGTTGAGGACTAGTCATATTATTTGTCATGATTTCTAGTACTTTATTTTATGTTATTTCAGTAGTTAGAGCTAGTTGGGGACCTGTCCCAACAACTCATCATGTTTAGAGGCTTTCATATAGCAAAACAATTAGTATAGTCCTCTAATAATGATTTTTAGTACACTTAACATTGTTTTGATTATTCAGATATTTGATTTTACTAGACTTCTGCATAGTATTTTGTTATATTCTTTCAGTACTTACAACTTATGCCGGATCATGGGTTAGCTTGGGGTCAGTTATGACCTTAATCACCGTGTTACGACTAGGGGGTTGACTCGGGTAGTGAAAAACTTGGTATCAAAGCCCAAGGTTTAAAGTGTCCTAGGATGTCTGAAAGTTTCATTAAGTAAAGTCTTGTTCATGGGTGCGAAGCGCGACACACTTATGGATGAGATGCTACGAAATATTTAAGAAAAACTTTTGTTCTTTCAGTATTCATGTTGTGAGATGGAGCATAAGCCATGTTAAAATTCTTCCTCTTACTCATTCTCTACCGTTTATAGAGAATGCCTCCCAAAAGGGCAAACCAAAGGAGAAATAGGGACTATCCCTCACCCACTGTCCTCGAGGACCCTCCTAATGAGTCGGTTTCTCACGCTGAATTTAGGGTTGTCTTCACTGTACTAGCCCAATCCATGCATGATCAAAGAAATAAGCATGTTGTTGCTCTATCGAACCCTATATTTAATACGGCCACAACTAAAATCTATGATTTTACTCGGATGAATCCTCCAATGTTCTCTGGATTCAAGTTTGAGGAGGATCGCTAAGAGTTCTTAGACTGTGTCCAGAAGGTGATTGATATCATGGGTGTTACCCCTAGTGAGAGTGCTGAATAAGTTGCTTAACAGTTGTAAGGGATGGCTCACACCTAGGTTAATCAGTGGAAAGAGGATAGAGGCATAAATGCAGGGCTTATAGAGTTGGATGAATTTGCTACTACTTTCTTAAACAGATTCTTCCCACCAGAGTTGAAAGAGGTCAAGGTGCATGAGTTCATTAATCTGAAGTAGGGTAACATAAGGGTGAAAGAGTATTTACTTAGGTTTACTGAGTTGGCAAGGTATGCTTCGACTACGGTGGCCGATGCTAGGGCTAGAATGAGTAAGTTAGTATCTGGAATTTCTAAAGATGTTTTCAAAAAATGTTGGATAGCTATGTTGATTAAGGAGATGGACCTTTCTAGACTAATGGTTCATGATCAACAGATTGAGGAAGAAAAGCTCAAGGAAAAAGAAAGGGAAAATAAAAGGGCCAGAATGGGTAGTTTCAACTACTCTCAGCAGAAGTCAAATGGCGGGAACCGTTATCAATTTCACCAAAATTTTTTAGCTCCAGCCTCATATTCTGCAAGTTTTATAGTGCCTAATTTCAGGCAAGACAATCGAGATAGGGAACCAGGCTCTAAGTTGAAAGGTAGTGTTAATAATGGTCGTACCAACCCAATGTGTAGGAGGTATGGTAAGAACCACAAGTGTGAGTGAACGGCTGATAGTGATGCATGTTTTGGGTGTATCAAGTCAAGCCACAAAATCATGAAGTGTCCAGCAGTAGGCTAGAATATAAAAGATCTTGATTAAGTGGGTCAGTTTAACTTCTCATTAGCTCCAGCAGGTCACCTGACTCAGCAGGGTGCTACTTCTAGTGCAACCAGTGGACAGCATTAAAATCTAATCTATGGCCTTTAAACTCAACAGGATCATGAGGGTTCTCCCGATGTGGTAATTGGTACATTGCAATTCTTTTACCCGAAGCCACACTTTCCTTCGTGACTCCTTATATAGTCGTAAATTTTAGCGTCAGCCCTGACATATTAGTAGAATCTTTCTTAGTATCTACTCCAGTGGGTAGTTCCACTATAGATAGGCGGGTATACAAAAATTTCTCGATCATAGTTTCCCATAAAGTTACATCAGCAGAACTTATAGAATTAGAGACGATTGATTTAGATGTCATTCTCGACATAGATTGGCTCCACTCTTGCTATTCCTTAGTTGATTGTAGAAATAGAATCATCGAGTTTCAGTTTCTTAATGAGCCAGTCCTAGAGTGGAGATTTACTAGCTTAGTGCCTACAAGTCGATTTGTCTTTTACCTTAAGGTAAGAAAGATATCTCCAAGGGTTGTATTTATCACCTTGTTGGTTTGGGTTTAGGAGTAGTGCAACTGATGTTGTATTGCATTTACCGTGACAAGAAATTTTTAAACAAGACGGCATTTTTTGCTGATGAGTCCCTTGCAGATGGAGAATAGCCACAGCAAAAATATTAAATGAGTTAGTTATGTATGTATGACTAATAACCAAATTATTAAAATAAAATATTAAATGAGTTAGTTATGTATGTATGACTAATTACCAAATCATTAAAATAAAAAAAAAAGATAGAATATATGAATATATTAAATGAGTTAGTTCTATAAAAGTAATCAATTTATTATAATCTTAGTAAATTATTGACTAATAATTTCTTAAGGACTTCATCTGATGTGGTGCAATTTGTGCTAAATAGCAGTACATCGATACACTTTTGCATTTCTCTTTATCAAGAATGATATTTCAATCTATCATTACCAACTGATACAATATAATTAGCGTCTCTGTGTGTCATTTTTTCATTTTTTCCACAGTTGGCATGTCACGTGTATTTCATCTATTGATGGCGCGTAGAAGGCCTTTCTTGACTGAAGTGGCGTCCAAATTGGCCCACAAACAGTATATTAACTCACCCCATTAATTTATGCCTTCTTCCTCATTTTTAATCACTAATTTTTCTATTCTTACGCTTATTTAATGATGAAAATTATTGAGAGAGGTTTAAGAATCGAACACAGATGGTTAATTTTTTATGCTAAATTTTGTATCAATGGTAAAACCCAAAATTCACTTAAGGAAATCACATCCATCGCTCGGAATATCAAATCTCTACAAATTCAAATTCAACTCGTAATATCACATCCCTCTTTCCGTTTTAGATTTAAAATGAAAACAATAATTATACTTTACAATTGAAACGAGTTTAGGGCTTGGTGGGTATTGCAGAAAACATATTTGAAGGAGGGGATGTTGGTGAAAATGATATTTGTTTTTTTTTTTTGGGGGGGGGGGGGGGGGGGGGGGGGGTGGGAGCAGTTGTGGAAGTGGGTGGGGGGGGGTTTTTTGTTTTTTGTGGGGGGGGGGGGGGGGGGATAGGGGAAGGGTTGGAAGCAGTTGACGATGTTGGAGGAGATGGTTTTTTTCTTTTTTGGGGAGGGTGGGGGGTTGGAGAAAACAATTTGGAGTGGTGCAGTCGATGACGTCGGGAGATATGATTTTGTTTTATTCTTGGGGAAGGGGTGTTGGAGAAGATAATTTGGAGGTGGTGCTGCAGCAGTCGATAGCGTCGGAAGAGATGATTTTGCAGAGGATATTGGAGAAGATGATCTTGGGCGAGGGGGGAGGGGGAGGACTGGTCATTTATTCATTGATAATTTTTTTATTTAAATTAATTATTATAAATTATTTTACATAAAAATGACAAATATCCTTCTATTATTCGTCACTTTACACGTTATCAGTGCGTGTATTACATACACATCATATATTTTTATTGATTGTACAAAAAGTGTCAAAATAACAACCGAAATATTAACTAAGGTGCTTAAAATGAACAACGTTGACTTTAGGTGCCAAAATGAAAATTCATGTCAAGTTAGGTGTCTGGCAACGTGTTTGACCAAAAAAATATGCGCTTGTCCATCAAAAATTTGTATAATACTCCCTCCGTGTTATAAATATATTATCATATATTGTCAATGTCTACTTTATCATATATAGTGAATGTCTACCTTACCATATATAGTGAATGTCTATTTATGGAGAAAGCCCCAATGTTAGTTTTCCCCTATAAATAAAGGGGTTTTCCTTCATTGTAATTGACTCTATCAAGAAACTTCTCAAGAGAAATAATAATTACTCTCTCTTCTCTCTTTATTCTTGTTGTTCTTGCTTTATATTTCATAAAACGCTATCAGCATGAAACTGTAACCAATTGAGTAATTAAGGTAAAGTCACCCAATATTTTCCATTGGGTGCTTAACAAGCATGAGGTATGATTTATTTTATAGTTATTAAATAATTCCTTATCTTGGTTACTTGATCCGATAAGGAGCAATAGTCCACGATTATCATCTCAAGTAAGAGATATTTTCACTGCCTTTGAATCTAACGTGCCAAATTTGATTAAGGTCTTATGATTTTTACTTGATTAAGATTAAATCTGTTTATATTCATAATTATTTAAAGTGATATTAAAGTCAACGTATGAGCAACGAGAAAATAATCCGTAGCCTAAAAATAATTGTATAAAACTTATATATTATATCTTGCTCAAACTCCTATAAAGTCCATCATAAATCTTTCATCAATAGAAAAATGGAAAATTACTATTTATGCTTTGTATTAGTTATGAATTGGTGAAATTCGGATAGTTATGGTAAATTTCAATGAGCCTTGTTTTTCATGAGCAGTTGGTGTTGTTTTATATTTGCAGAAGTTTTTATTGATAATATTTTTATCATGTTTAATATGTTTACACATTTTTATTACAAAGTGATAATATTTTTGAAATCTTGATAGTGAGATTTCGGTGAATTTGACTTATCATAGTATTGGTTGTGGGTAAGACTGAATTCATGTATCATCGCATCAAAAGGATACGACAGCAGGTTAGAGCCCTGATGCACCACGATGATAAGATATTGGATTCAAGTCTCGTCGATTTATGCCTAAAACACCTTTATATGGATAAGACATTGAGTTTGAATCTCAATGTATCATATTGATGATATTATGATGGTTAAGGAAAAATAATGTGTATCTGATAAAAGGTCATGAAACTTGTCCATTGAATATGCTCCATTCCATGAAGTGAATGTGGTAGTATATGTAATAAGTTTAAGAGATGACAATTTACTCCATTCTTAAAGTGAATGTGATAGCAATATATGTACTCTGAAAGATATGTTACGAGAAAAATTCTCTACATTATACGGATACCTCGATTTGTTACTGAAGTAGCAGTATCATGAAAGAGGTTATAGTCTATCATAATTTGATAGACTTAATGCATGATTATATTCTATTACTGGGAATGAAAAACTTATTAATGCAAACTTGTACTTGATTGTGATTGTATCATAACTCACCTCCAAAATAGGTTGAATAATTGAGAAGAGTTATTTTGAAATATACTTCTAAAGTAGTAATATAAAATTTATTCATTTAATAGTAAATCTAAAATTTACTAAATTAAAAGGTACATATCATGAGAGTTTGCTAGAATAAAAGTCATAAGTTGACATGAACGATTGCGACATCCCAAAGATGTGCATATTAAGTATTAAACATCTATTGAAAAACTAGAAAATTCTTCATGAACTTTTAATGTTACTTGTTCTCATGATAAGTTGGTTGGACCAACTAATGTTGAGGTTTAATCCCTCAAAATCTAAAAATTATAAAAGGTGAATATGGGTCCGTTCACCAGTCATTTGATCTATTAAGATGCATCGATATAAGATGATCATTTGCACGTTTATTTTCAACATGCAGTTTGACATTCATAAAGTTGCTTGCTCAATAAAATTGAGTTAAGAGCATAACTTTCAGATTGTATAATCACGATAATTCATCTTGATGATAATGGTTTGGCATTGAATGCCTTAAATAAATAGCTAAATATTTCTAATAAGAACAAAGCTTCATGTGTTGGTTTGAAATATGATACGTTGCATACAATAACACTTGTATGCAATATTAAATTATAATTATTTCTTCCCTCTCAATTGGTTCAAGGTCGGGAACCAACTATTCCATCTAATAGTTTTGATATGTGGTATACAATTAATGAATCTACCATGATGCACAAAGATGGATTCCTCAAAGAAGATGAAGGATGTATGTTAGTTTTCCTAACATAAGGGGGAGATTACAAGCAGCCATGAAATATGTTAGGAATTATCATCAGATCCCCGTTCAAAAGATAATTCAAGCAAATGCCAAAAACATCTCATATTTAAGATGCAAATGCTCCTATTTTATGTCCCAAAAGGACAAAATCTATGCATGTGTGAAGCATGATAGACCAATTGGTTCCAAATGAAATAGTCCTTGAAAAGGATAAGGAGCAAATAATCATAATAAGAAGGCAATGTGCTCTTGAAGAGCCTATGACTTAACACTTCATAAAACCTTATGAGAGGTTTAGGTACCTGAAAATAATGAAGTAATGAGATTTCAAAATGTTATGTCACACTGTGAATCAATACGGAATGATATATCATGCATCGATACGAATTGATATATCATCTATGTGTTTGATATAATATTGACACAATACTGTAAAAGATTATGAGGATCTGAATTCTACATTTATTTAAGTATACTGACGTAGAAATATTTATCAAGTGACGTGAAAGGATGCATCTTGGTAAGCATAAAACTTATTTGATTTACAGACCAGATACTTGAAAATATCACTAATGAAATGTTGAATATTGTCACTTGACAAATTTTATATATAAAAAATTTTAAGGATTCAAAATGTTTGAAGCATATAAAAGTTTCTGAGAAACTTATTTATAATCCTTATATTGTATAAGCTTATAGCTTGAAAATTATTGAAACTCCTGAAGAGTTTTTGAAAGCAATATATTATTTGCTGAAATTTATATACCGAATTGGATTGGTTATGAAGTATCATGTCTTAGCAAAGCAATTGGTGCACTCACGTATTTTGCAAATACTATAAAGCCTATAGCCTTTTCGGTTAATTTGTTAGCAAGATATAGTTTTGCTCCTATTAGGAGACATCGGAATGAGATCAAACACATATACATTACCTAAAGAAACTACCGTTATGGGCTTATATTATTCTAAAGATTACAGTCTCAATCTTGTTGGTTATGTTGATGCTGGGCATTTATTTGACTCATATAAAGCTCGATCTCAAACAAGCTATGTGTTCATATATGGTGGTATTGTCATAACTTGGAGACATACAATGCATCCTATCTAGCACTTTATCAAATCATGCTAAGATAATAACTATTCATGAAACAAGTCGAGAATGTATATGGTTGAGGTCCATGATACATCTCATCCGAGAAAAATATTGTTTGAAATATGACAATGTACCCACAATTTTATACAGAGATAATGGAGCACGCATAACACATCTTAATGGAGTGTTCATAAAAAGAGATAGAACGAAGCACACTTACTAAAGTTTTTCTATACATATGAGCTACAAAAGAATGGTGATATTAACATGCAACAAATCCGTTAAAGTGATTGTGTGACTGATTTATTCATCAAATCTTTTTCAATTACAACTTTTAAGAAGATGGTGCACAAGATCGGGATGCAAAGGCTTAAGGATATTCTCATTAGAGGGAGTTAATACGCATTGTACTCTTTTTTCCTTACGAGGTTTTGTCCCACTGGATTTTCCTTGTAAGGTTTTTAATGAGGCAGCCTATATGCGTATTGTTAGAGATGTGTACACTTTTTCCTTCACTAGATTTTTTTTTCACTGGGTTTTCTAATAAGGTTTTAACGAGGAACATTATCTATCAATTAGACATTCAAGGGGAAGTGTTATAAATATATTACCATCTATAGTGAATGTCTATTTTACCATATATAGTGAATTTCTACCTTACTATATACAATTAATGTCTATTTATGAAAAAGCTAGAAGCCCCAAGGTTATTTTTCTCCTATAAATAAAGGGGTTTCCCCCCATTGAAATCGACTCCATCAAGAAATCTCTCAAGAGAAACAATAATCACTCTCTCTTTTTCATCTATTCTTATTCTTCTTACTTAATGTTTCATAACAGTCGTTTGCTTTTATATGTCCCTATTTTTCTAATCTGATTTTCATTTTTACCGGTCATTTTTTATAAAATAAGAATAGACAATTTTTTCCTATTATATCCTTAGTATTAATTGCTTTTTTATTTTTCAAATTAATTTCAAGATATAATAGTAAACATCATTTAATAGGGAAACTATGGTGAAATAACCATGTCAATAATAATTTTTGATAGTAGATTTGTCAAGTCAAAATGTAACACGTAAAAGCGAATGGAGGGTGTAATATATAGTGTGTTATGATGGTAACAATCTTCTGCCTTCTTTTTGGAATAAATAGTTTAACCACACGTGTCTTGCATGTGTCCAAAGATTTTTAATAAAGTGCAAAAAAATCAAGTCACTTCTCAAAGATCCTTAACACTTTACTATAATAATGTAACTATAACATATATTTTATTGTACGCACATATATATTTTACCATTAAAAGTTTCAAATGGTTAATGGGTCGTCAGTTTTGTGTTTGTCATGCGATATCTCTTTTCCTTACTACTAGAGGTTAAGAAAGACACATCGATTTGAACCATATTTGTAGTACGATTTTTTTTTTCTTATTTTAAAATTAAATTTTTAGAAAATCTTTGATTACTTACTTAAAACTTCGAAAAATTTGGTACTTCTTACATTTTTCTTATTTAACACTTTCATATTTATTTCTAGATTTTTTAAATCTTCATAGAATCTTAAATTCTTAAACTAATAAAAAATTTTTTAGTCGTCATTAGTTCTGCTGACTTCTAATAAGGAAAAGTTTTACTATAAATATTTAATTAATTTTCAGCTCTTAAATATTAAAAAAATAGTGAAATATAATTTTATCTAAAGCATAGACTTTTAATAAAGGATAAAACGTTCAAATAATATTTCTAACTCTCTTAACACTTTTTAATATAGTATAGATAGATAAAAAGTTATGCTCTGCACAGAAATTTATGAGGCAAAGAAATTCAATACGTAACTTTTAAAACGTTAGATGGACCTTGAAAGCTCATGGTGATCTCAAGTATTTTTTCAACCCCCTTTGGCAGAAGGCTACAACCTTGCCTTTTATTGAATGTATTCATCTATCAATGTAATATATATAATTTCATGACATATTCATAGTCAACTCTCACTAAAAATATATTTCATTCGTCTCATAACTTGGAATATGATAATATTTAATGTGAGTTAATAGGGTCTTATAAGGCAATTTGAACCCCTTACTAATTTCTTCTTAAAAATTATGTAAAAGGTAAATATGTCAAGTAATATGAGACAGAGAGAGTAGTGATATATCTTCTCGAATCAATACTGGAACAAATAACTGACAAGTACATTCCCAGGTAGATGCAAAATATTTAGTCATACAAAGCAAAATGCAGATCAGCAAATGTAGAATAACGCTCTACCACTCAACTAATCTTTTTAACTCTTTCTGTTACAACTAAATGTCCATATAATATAACCTGCATTCACATATCCAATTACCAAAGTCCTGCCTTATTCGCCATTCACTCTTTTTATCAAATATAAGCGTCTTCCTAGCTTATCAAGTGAGGAGATCAGGGAGCTTTTAAGAGTAAGCCAAAGTCATCACTAGCAATCAGCGTTAGGATTCTTTAGGCCCAAGAATCTAAACCTTCTCGGCACCCGCACTTCTCGGATGAAACTCTGTATATTTATGTGTAGTTAATGTATAAATATTATGCTTGACACTTACAATATCAAAAGGACTAGTGGCAGAACAACGCGGGTTTGAAACCCACTCTGCACAGTATTTTTAGAGTGATTTTTAGCACTTGTCTGTTTTCTCTTTTAAAGAGAACATAGTGTGGCTATGAAGAATAGAACCTGTGACGTCTCTCTTCTTTACAAAGCACTTGACGATACCAACTATACAAGGCTTCATGTAATAGTAACACTTTTTAGATATATTTAATTATAGTTTACTCTTTGAATATTGATTTCACTATCCTAAAATATCATACGTAGTATATGTTATTGTTCAAAATAAGGTGGCACCAGAGATTTCGAATCTTGGATCCGCCTCTGTTTGTGACAGTCTTCCTCGAGGTCTAGATTTGAAGAGACAGACATAGGCCCGTCTCCTCAGAGTTGTCTATTACTTAACCAGATTAGAATACATAACACTAAGAAATGTGAAATCCTATATTTTCTATAAATTCTTTTGATAAAAAGAATTAAATGACTATCCTTAGATCAACTAATGTATCTCTGCCACTGAAAGCAAGAACAACTATGGAGATATTAGTACGAAAGAATAAACCATAGCAAGACCTAGCAAGCCACCCAATAGTTAATTTGTACCATTATCTATAAACTGTCATTTACATCGAATTAAATCAGCATGCATACCTAATACCTGCTATTCAACGACATGTAATGTAAAGACTTACCAACAATATATCCATGAGCGAATCTCTTTTATTAATACCCAATAGCATTAGAGCTCAGAAGGCATCTCAACAATATTAAGATAAAGATCGTATAATCGATTCTTTTGTTTACTAATATAGATTAGGAATTGAACTTTACAGTAACATTAAATTGAAACAGTAAGAGTATGAAACAAGTAACAAAGAAAAGAGATAAGCATGTAATTTTTCTGGCTATTCATTGACAGCAACATGCTTTGTTTCGTTCAATTTTTTGGTCAGAAATTTTTAACAAAAAAAAATAAAAAAATACGAGACACTATCAAAATGAAGAATCCTTTATCAATCATTGACTATATATAATTGAATCCCGTCACTGCTAATAATATAACAAGATTCCAATAAAAGTATATGGAGAAAACTTCATAATAATCAAAAAATAATTGAATAAAAAGTAGAATTTGCACATGAACTAATTATCAAGTAGTTTTAAGATTTTCAAAATCCTACCAAAAGTTTGAAAATCACCAAAACAATATCAATTGTTTGATTCTACTTACCCTTGCTTACTTTGAAATGCGGGAATATATTCGCATGATTACTTGAATTGTGCATCAAGTATTAAGTATAACAAGTTTAGTATTATAAAAGGAAAAGGTCAAATTCATCGACAGATCCTCAAATTTATTTCGAAAATTCACTTAGGCCCTTGAACTAAGGCCTGTACCTATCAAGCCCCTAAACCCTCTGAATTTTGATCCTATCAAGCCTTTTTTGGACAATCAGCTACAAGCTCAAGTGTGTACAACACACATACGCTGATGTGATAAAATTGACCAATTGAAAAAAATACGTGGCAAAAATAATAATTATATTATGAAAATGATGATTTGTCTATTTTCTATTTAATTATCATTTAATAATAACTTCTTAATTAAAAAAAAGGAAAAAAAACACCCCCACCCACCAGTTGCCTTCTTCACAACCCCAACCCCTCCCTCGTCTTCTTCTTCACACCCCCACCCCCGTCGTCTTCACACACACAATTAACAACTTCATTAACAACAGTCAGCAACACACACAGTCATCTTCTTCATACCCCCTTCCCCGTCGTCTTCACACACAGACAGAGTCAGCAACACACACACAGAGTCAGCGACACATACACATAATTGTTGTTAAATCAACAACTTCATTAACAACTCCATTAATAAATGAAAAAAAATTCTTAATCAGTTAACAAATTTTGTAAAAAAAGAAAGAATTTTTTTTTTCACATCTTTGATGTTGTTGACAATGATGAGAAATGATGAAAATTGATTAGTGATTTTGTTGTTGTTAATAGAGTTGTTGATTTTATTGGTAATGGAGTTTCTTCATTTTGTTGCTTAAACTATTTTGTTGATTCAAATGGTTTCTTATTGAATTAGGATTCGTATTCGATCTGAATTCTGATTTAGATCCGAAATTAACCAGTACTTTTCCCGCTTTGGAGCTTTATTGTTGAACCAACTATTATGAGTTTTCTTTATACTAATAAGAAACCTAGTTAAAAGTTGAGGTTGAGACAATGGGCACAAATGGTGGCTATTTCAGTGATTTTCGACATAGGGGTAGGGGTGAGGAAGATGATGAGGGGTTGGGGTTGGGGTTTAAGAAAAATTAAGAAGTTATAATAATTTAAAATTATATTAATATAATAATTTAATATAAGTTTTTTAATTAAAAATTATTTTTTATTCTACTATTAAAAAATTTTTGGGCCCTCGGTACCACTTGGCACGTTTTCATTCGTTATTTAATCAAAAAATCATGTCTCACGCACCTCCCACGAGTGCACAGCACGCGCAGTGCCATGTAGGCAAAAAATGCCCAATTGAATCAAAATTCGAGAGGTTTAGGGGCCTGATAGGTACAAGCATTAGTTCAAGGGCCTAAGTGAATTTTCGAAATAAGTTTGAGGGTCTGTCGAGGGGTTTGGCCAAAGGAAAAGGACTCATAAAAGTAAGTATTAATAATCGAATATTATTATATTTTAGGCCAAAGTCATCGACAGACGCTCAAACTTATTACCAAAATTCACTTAGACCCCTCAACTATGGCCTGTACCTATCAGGCCCCTAAACCTGCTAAATTTTGTTCCAATTGGGCATTTTTTGCCTACATGGCACACTGCGTGTTATGTACTCGTGGGAGGCGCGTGAGAAGCATTTTTTTCACTAAATTTTGAATAAAATGATGCCACGTGGCACTGTGAGGCCCTTAAAAAATTATTAATGAAACAAAATTAAAAAAAAAAACTCAAAAGATATATTTGCTACTTCAAAAAAAAAAAGCCTCAAATTTGTTCATCTTCTTCAGGCCACCCTCCCTATTCCCACCCCCATCTGATACCCTTCTTCATCTTCTTCTTCTTGTCCACTCTTCTTCCTCATTTCTTTTTCTTAAACTTACATTTGTTTATATGACACTTTTGTGAAAAACCCAAAGTAAACTTGAGGAGCAATATATTTGCTACTTTGGTCTAGAGGTTCCATGGATAGTGTAGCAATAAATTACCCAAAAGCTCAATTGATATACACAAGTTTTTCAACTTAATTGACTCCAAACAGTCAAAGTAACAGAGTTGTTGGTCATCATCATCCACGATTCATCGCCGTTTAGTGACGATAGACTCCGTTTCATCAAAATGCCAAATTGGGTGTAAGAGAAAATTGGTCTAGAATTTAATGGGCAAGAAAACATTTTTCTTGAACTATACCTAAAAGGGTGTCAATATGAATGATTATATGAAGAGTTCAAACAAGTAATTTTACAAAAGTTAGGATCTTTAATACATAAAAGAGTTAATTTTGACCATGAATGAGCAAAATGGTGCCTAAAAATAAACATTTTACTATTAAAAAATGGTCAAAAAGCAACATAAAAAAAAGAGACGAACTGTGTCGCTTTAAAAAGCGACGCTGGCCGTCGCTTTTTTTGTTTAATTTTAATTTTTATTAATTTTTTATTAAAAGCGACGGTCAACGTCTTAATATCCATCGCTTTTTTTCGCTGATTTTTGTGCGAAGTAATTAAAAAATAATTTATAATTTTTTTTCATAAAAGCGACGGACAGTATCGTAATTTATTAAAAATTATTATCATTATTTTTTAATAAGCGACGTAGTCCATCGATTTTAAAATTTGAGACGTAGTCCATCGATTTTAAAATTTGACTTTTGTTTTTGTTTATTTTTATTAAAAGCGATGGACACCGTCGCTATACTTTTTATTTTTTAAAATATTAATTCTAGAAAAGCGACGTTGTCAATCGCAATTTCTAATTATTTTTAATTTTTATTTATTTTTTACAAAAAATGACGGACAACGTCGCTTTTGTTAAAATTAAATAAAAATTTATTGTTTGAAAAGCGACGTTATCCATCGCTTTTTAAATTTAATTTTTATTTTTATTTATTTTTATTAAAAGCGACGGACAACTTCGCTATAATTTTTATTTTTTAAAATATTAATTCTAGAAAAGCGATGTTGTCCATCGCAATTTGTAATTATTTTTATTTTTTCTTTATTTTTATAAAACGCGACAGACAACGTCGCTTTTTTTAAAACTAAAAAAAAATTATTTTTTTTAAAAGCGACGTTGTCCGTCGCTTTTTAAATTTAATTTTTATTTATTTTTATTAAAAGCTACGGACAACGTCGCTATAATTTTTATTTTGTAAAATATTAATTCTAGAAAAGCGAAGTTGTCCATCCCAATTTATAATTCTTTTTAATTTTTCTTTATTTATGCAAAAAGGGACGGACAACGTAGCTTTTGTTAAAATTAAATAAAAATTAATTTCTCAAAAACCACACTGTCCGTCGATATTTGATATTTTTAATATACTATTAAATAAATAATTTTTATATTTAAAAAAATTAAATGTATTCAATTATATATTGAATACATTGATATCATACGATCGATTGATCAAAAAAATAATATACTGTTGAAGTTATAATATAATAATATAAGCTAAATTAAACGATAATTTATCATTGTATGTATACAAAATGTTGTATTACGAGGTAATTTACATGTGTATGTGATGTATCTAGTACATACTGTGAATTTTATGGTCAATCAACTATATATATTGAATACAGTGATATCATACGATCGATTGATCAAGGTAATAATACATTATTGAAGTTATAATATAATAATGTAAGCTAATAAATTAAACGATAATTCATCAGAGTAAAGATAAAATACGTTGTATTGCAAGGTAATATACTCGTGTATGTGATGCATATAGTACATATTACAAAGTTGATAGTCAATAATACATATATAATATACTTATCTATCGTATAGTGATGTATATAGTAGTTAAAAGCTAGCTAACAGAATTTCTATATCCAAGTATTTTGAATAATACGTTAACATCATATGATCGAGGTAATAATACACTATTAAAGTTATAATAATGAAGCCAATTAACCAACAATTCATCATATTAATACGTTATATTAACGTAATCGAAATCTCCAATTCAGTCTTTTTTTAACCCAATTTCTAATCCCAATTTAACTCATCTCCTCAATTTTAATCTCAACGGTTTATCATATTTGATCAACAGTCAATATTAAATCAATTTTCACTATTTTTTCTTGAAATTAGGGGTGTGCATCGGTCGGTTCGGTTTGATTTTATATATTATTGGTTTGGTTTATCGGTTATCAATTTTTAAATATGTTAAATCAATAATCAAATCAGTAAGGTATTTTTTATTGGTCTTTGGTTTATCGGGTTTTAGTCCTTAACAGTTCGATTTTCGGTTTATCCAATAAGAAAATAAACATAAAATAAAAATAGTAGCAACTAATTAACAAGAAAGAAAATGAAATCTTAATTGCGACAAAAATCCTACATTATGTGTTTTATTTTACAAGAATCTTAAAACTTGAATAAATTTTCGAGAAGGTCTGCGTACACTGTACCCTCCACAGACCTAATTTGTGGGGCCAAATCGATATAATTGTGTTGACACCTAATTTTGACCTCACGACACCCTTCTCAGATTGCTATTTTATATAGTAA
The DNA here is from genome assembly GCF_002878395.1 of Capsicum annuum. Taxonomy (NCBI): domain Eukaryota; kingdom Viridiplantae; phylum Streptophyta; class Magnoliopsida; order Solanales; family Solanaceae; genus Capsicum; species Capsicum annuum. The sequence goes on along the minus strand of NC_061113.1, from coordinate 30,575,468 downwards.
ATTTACGTAACATTAATTCTTACATGCTTAGTTTATTTAATATCGACGTCTTACTATTTTTCTCGTCATTTTCACATTTATTAAATTAATATTTTTCACAATTTATTAATTCAAATTCATCATTTTACATAATTTTTATTAATATTTATTTATTTTTACGTAAATGTGCACACTCACAATTTACAAATGCATTGTCTTTATTATTACTACTATCGATAATTTTATATAACATTAATTTTTACATGCTTAGTTTATTTTTATATCGACGTCTTATTATTTTTCTCATCATTATCATATTTATTAAAATAGAGAACCTAATTCAGTTCAATTCAATTTCTCGATGTGTTTATTTTCTAGCCATCTTGTACATAATTAACGTCAATTTTAACCAAATTGATATTAATTTTATTTTTGACCCCTTTTTAAAGTAATTTTAATCTCATCCGTTGATCAAAATTGATCCAACGGCTGAAATTCCATCACCCTTTTATTTCCTTTTAAACAAAATACCAAACCCCAATCCCTCACCCAAAAATCAGCTGCTACTCCTCTCTTTTCTCTCTCCCCTCTCTCTACCTTCTCTCTCTCTAAACTAACAAAAAACCACTGCCCCCGTCAGCCGCCAACCAGCCGGCGAACTTGCTCCACCAGCGCCGGCGAACTTGTTCTACCAGCCACTAATTGCCGCTCTAGCCGGCTGGCCGGCGAAATCTTCCGGCGAAGAAAGCTGCAACGCCAACAACCGCCGCCACCATTTCTACTGCCGACCAAATGTCACTAGGAAAAGTTGGAGTTCATGACGGATTCTCCGAATCCGTCCCAGGTTTGTTTCTCTATATAAATTCAATTTCAATTTCAAACAGTTTACTGGATACATGTGTTCAAAGTTCAAACTATATACATCTACAGGATTGATAGTGAAGTTTAAATATCCGATGTTTAAAAATTAATTATTTTTGTATAATATTTGTTCATAAAATTAATAGATTTTAGAAGTTAAATGAATTGATTATATTGAAAAGGATAAATTAGTGGAAGATACTTACTTATGATTTTTAAAGGTAGAAACACGACAATTATAGGATTTGACTCCATCCATTAGAGTAATGCATTCTAGTTACTCAAATATACATTTATATGAGTATCACTTGTTTAATATATTTTCTAAAGGTCTAGATAAGATGAATTAATGAGGCATAAAATTTAATAAATACTCCCTGATATTGGTATGTAGAATCAAATTTTCCACAAATTTTGAGTGTTGTTAAGAATTAAGATAAACAAGAAATCCTTTTCTTTTTCTTATTAACTTTTTCTTATACTCTATGAATGAACAAAAAGTCAACAAAAAGGATATAAAAGTCTACAACTAAAATTTGAGATGACAGTATAATTCCTACAACTAATTGAAATTTTAGGAGAATTAAATTTCACATTAAATTTGACAAAAAACACTCATTACCACGTCACAAATTTATAAAACACACAAAACAAAAAGGATAGAGTGAAAACTCAAAAAAGAAAAAAAGAAAAGGGTTGTAGTGTTTTGAAATGTGTACTAGTCACTTAAAAAGTGGATTAACGACTTGAAAATGGTTTAGCGTAGTTCTTAAAAGGTGAACTTGTGTTTTGAGATTTATAAAGTGTAATCACTTGAAAATGTGAATTCATGACTTGAAATTGGTT
>NC_061113.1:30550267-30570782 GCF_002878395.1 Capsicum annuum | reverse complement strand
CCACTCCACCAATAGACCTCCCGCAACTCGCAGTACATATTTGTGGCCCCTGGATGAATAGAGTAATGCACACCATGCACTTCTACAAGAATTTACTGCCTTAAGTCATCTACACCTGGAACACACAGACGACCTTGACAACGCAGAACACCATCTCCCCCATGGGAGAAAACCTCTACTTTTTGATCCTTGACTGACTCTTTCAACTTGACTAGAATGGGATCTTTATCTTGCTTTTCAGTCACCTTGGAAACTAGAGATGATTTGAACTATTCTGAACCCATATATTACCCTTTGAACAATCAACTAGGCGGACATCTAGTCAGGCAAGCTAATGAACTTCCTTAGCTAACTTCTTCTTACTGTCCTCAACATAAGCAACACTATCCATAAACAGTCTAATGAGAGCGTCGGCCACCACATTGTCTTTGCTCGGATGATAAATGACACTCATGTCGTAATCTTTCAAGAGCTCTAACCACCTCCTCCGACGAAGATCGAGATCTTTCTGAGAAAAGACATACTGAATGCTCTTATGATCTATGAACACATCTACATGAACTCCGTATATATAATGTCTCATGATCTTTAAGGCAAAAACTACGGCTGCTAACTCGAGATCATAAGTAGGATAATTCTTCTCATGAGGTTTAAGCTGTCTGGAGGCGTAGTCTATGACCTTAACATGTTGCATGAGGACACAACCCAAACCTAGTCTAGATGCATTAAAATACACTACAAACCTATCAGAACCATCTAGAAGAGCCAAAATTAGAGCTGAGGTGAGTCGAGTCTTTAACTCTTGAAAACTCTTCTCGCAAGGATCTAACCATTAAAACTTGACTTTCTTCTGAGTCAATCTGGATATAGGGGATGCAATAAAAGAAAATTCCTCAACAAACCATCGGTAATAGCTAGCCAAACCCAAAAAACTCCAGATATTTGATGGAGAGACAAGGTGAGGCCAGTTTCTTACTGCTTCGGTCTTTTGAGGATTGACCCTAATGCCATCACTGGAAATAATATGACCAAGGAATGCTACTGACCTTAGACAAAATTCACACTTACTAAATTTGGTGAACAACTGATGATTTGTGAGAGTCTGTAATACTATTCTGAGATGGTCTGCATGATCACGCTCACTGCAGGAATGAACAAAGATATCATCTATGAAAACTATGACGAACATGTCTAAGTACTACTTGAACACACGGTTCATCAAGTCAATGAAAGCTTTTGGGGCATTGGTAAGACCAAAGGATATAACTAAGAATTCAAAGTGACCCTATCGAGTATGAAAGACTGTTTTTGGAATGTCACATTCTCTGAATCTGAGCTGATGATAGCCTGATCTGAGGTCTATCTTAGAAAAATAGCTGGCACCCTAAAGTTGATCGAACAAGTCATCGATTCTGAGAAGTGGATACTTGTTCTTGACCATGACTTTATTGAGTTAATGATAGTCTATACACATTCTGAGAGAACCATCTTTCTTCCGCATGAATAAGACTGGTACACCCCATGGGGACATACTGGGTCTGATAAATCCCTTGTCTAGGAGATCTTTCAGTTGTTTCTTCAATTCTATGAGTTCTGCTGGTGCCATTTTATATGGCAGAGTAGGTATAGGCTGAGTATCTGGAAGGAGATCAATGCCGAAGTCTATTTCCCTTTCAGGAGGAATTTCTAAAAGATCTTTGGGAAAGACATCTGAATATTCATTCACAACTGGGACTGATTCAAGACTGGGAGTTTCAGAACTAGCATCCTTAACTCGAACAAGATGATAGACGCATCTCTTAGATATCATTTTTTGTGCTTGAAGATAGAAAACAAGATGACCTTTGAAAGCTAAAGTACTACTCCTCCACTATAGGTTCATTCAGAAACTAAAATTAGACAACTCTATTTCTATAGTCGACTGCGGCATAGAAGGAATGAAGCCAATCCATATCGAGAATGACATCAAAATCAGTCATCTTTAATTCGACTAAGTCTGCTGAAGTGATTTTCTGAGATACCATAATCGGATAGTTCCTGTATACCCATTGGGATATGATAGTTTTACCCACTGGGATAGATACTGAGAAAGGCTCTGCTAGAATTCCAGGACCGACTCTGAAATCAAATGCTATGTAAGGAGTAACAAAAGACAAGGAAGCTCCTGGATCTAACAAAGCATAAACATGCAAGTGAAAGATCTGTAATGTACCAGTAACCATATCAGGAGAATTTTCCTAATCCTGTCGGGATTGGAGAGCATAAAGTTGATTTGGGTGTTGCCTACTAGTACCACTAGAAGTGGCACCCTGCTGATTTGGGTGATCGGACTGAGCTGGAAAATGGTTCTACTGACCTTGATAACCTGACTGGGGACAATATCTAACTATGTGGCTTGGCTTGCCACATCCGAAATAGACATCACTACCAGCTCTGCACACACCCTTGTGGTTCTTACCATAAGTCCGACAAAGAGGATTAGTCCAGGCATTGCTAACACTGACCTGAGACTTAGAGCCTGGCGCCCTATCTCTATTACCATTCCTGAACTTAGGAGCTGGAGCACTGGCTGAAGAAGGAGTTGGAACTAATGATTTAGGACAGAACTGAGAATGGTTTCCTCTCTCAGACTTAGGCTGAGCAAAGCTGAAACTACAAGTCCTTGCTCTTTTATTCTGCTTCTCCCTCACCTTCATCTTTTGCTATTCTATCTGATGATCATGGGTCATAAGCATGGCTATGTTCATATCACTATTCAATATTGCATACCTGCACTCATTGACCACACTATCATTCACATTAGAGACAAACTTACTCATCTTGGCCCTGCTATCTGCAACCACATGAGGAACATATCTGGCTAATTGAGTAAACTTAAGAGAATTCTCTTTCACCATCATGTTGCCCTGCTTGAGATTGATAAACTCTAACACCTTAGCTTCTCTCAGCTCTAGGAAAAGAACCTCTCTAAGAATACGGTGACAAACTTCTCCCACTTTATGGATCTTGCATCAACTGACCTTTCTGACTTTTACTGTTTGAACTAAGTGTGAGCAACATCCTGCAACTGATATGCAGCTAGCTCAGCGCTCTCATTAGGTGTAACTCCTATGATATCAGTAACCTTCTGAACCTGATCAAGGAATTCCTGAGGGTCCTCATCTGACTTAGACCAGAAAAAGGTGGAGAATTCATTTAGGTGAAGTCCCGAATCCTGGATGCAACTGAATTGACCACTGGGTTGGCCAGAACAACAACCAGTCATTCATTCTGAGCAATAACTAACTAAGCAAGAGTGGTGAATGCAGCTCTAAACTCTTCATGAGAGACATGTTCGCCCAAATGATCTTCAGGCCGAGGATCTGCTGATTCCCAATTCTCTTCTTGGGAGGCATGTTCTATAAATGGAAGAGAAAGGGATTAGACTAAGGGATTAACTTGAGATTATGCTCACTAGCACGACATGAATACTGAAAAATGGGAAACTGTTCCTAAAATATCTCATAGCCTCCTGTACATAAATGTGGGGCGCAACACACCCATGTACAAGACTCTACTAGATGCGGCTTTTAGACTTCCTAGGACTCTATTGAACCTTAGGCTTTGATACTAAGTTTGTAATGCCTAGAATTTAGTACCCGAAATGCTACACGGTGCTCATGACCCCGAAGGATCATAAGCTAACCCATAACTGATATCTGAACTTGTATACTATTTGACATTATGTAAAATATGGAAATAATAGATTGGAACATGCCATAAGGTTCAAAACAGATAAAACATACTATCCGAGAGTACTATATATCAATACCAAAACATTAACTGGAATAAACTGTCTGAACATACTGTAGTTTGAAAGCCTCTAAAATTAAACTGTATGAATAAGGAGTTGATGGGACACGTCCTCAACTAACTCCAACTACTAAAATTAACTAAGTAATGAAATAATAAAAAAATGGTCATGTCCTCGAAGGATGAGGAATCACTGCTAACTCTGACTACTGAGACTGGAATGCTACTGATGCTCTAGAGCTCGTGCTTTTAAACCTATGGTATAAAACACCATAGCGCAAATACATCAGTACGATTGAATGTACTAGTATGCAAGTGAGGTAGGTTGAATGCAAGGGTTTATATACATGAATAATACTAGCTGACCGAATAACATGAACATGAGAATACATGCATGAATACGTGAACAGTATCTGAGATCAAGACATCACTAGATTTGAATACTGATAACATAGGTTTCATATAATTGTTGTACTACTATCTGAATAATTGTGTTTAACAGTCCTGTTTCTGATAGAACTAGCTGAGTTCCATACTGAACTGGGTGACTGTATCTGACAATTCTTAATTCTGTAGAACTATCTGAGTTTTATTACTGAGACTGAGACTGTAACTGTGGGAAATAGTCATCTAACTGACATGCCCCAAATAAAGCAATATAGCTGAGTTGGGGTCTAATCTGTAACCCCAATTGGAAGGGTGTCAATACCGCACCACTTGTAAAGACAAACTGTGAGTGATCCCTCATCTAATAGGTATTCTAAGAAAAATGGTGGGACCCTCATCTAACAGGTTAAGCCATCTCATCAACCCTCATCTAACAGGTTAGATGTCTCAACCTACGCTGGCTACGTAGTTTTGGAGAGCAAGGATTGCTTTTAAGAATCACACCATCTACTCGCAGGTCTGTTCCCATCCTTGGGCTCACTCGGTGCTGAATCCTACTCTTATCTGATTAGAAACTGAATTAATTATACTGAACTGACTGGACTGATTTTATTGAGTTCCGTTAACTAATGAAGTATTATTGAGATCTGATAACAGACTGAGATTACTGAGTTTTCCTGAGTCATGAGACTGACTGAATTCTACTGAACATGGCTTGACTGGGAGTATCTTGAAAACATGACACTGGCTCTAGGCACACAACTAATTGTCGGGTACAAGTACCCCCAAGACTTAATAGCATGAAACTGACAAGACTTGACACTTCTTGACACATGACCATAGTCAATAATTCATAGTACAGTCATCAGGGATATTCATGAAGTATTTGCATGCCATAAGCTCACACATGAATAGAAGTGCATGTAAACATGTCATAATTTCATAAGCCTAATCTCATGAGCATTACATCAATCCATCACAAAGCAGAACAATAACATGGGAGTCATTTAAACTTAAGGGTGAAACATAAGTTCATCATTTTGGTCACAATTGAGTCATAAGACATGTTTCCTATTCTCTTAGGCATTTTATCAAACACCTTGCGTGCATAACTATAAACTTAGGCTTGGACATTAAATTAATTCATAATGGTTGCATAAACAACATAATTTAGTAGATTTCAATCCACATGCTAGCATAAATTAATGAAAACACATTTAACGATTCCAACTTGGGTATCATACATAACATCAACATGATCGTAATCAATCCACAACATAAATATCATAATTTATAATTTAAAATTGGATTCTTGGGTTTCATGGATGAAAGAAATCCATGAATGAACACTTGACATACCTGGGTGGATGATTTCTTAAGGATTTGTGGAGGAAAGCTTAAATTTTGGACTTGGAATTAAGCACCTACGGTTTCTTGTTCTTGAGGATTAGTCTTTGAGAGAAACCCTAATTGGATTTTGTGAATGAATAATGAAGTTATGAGCTATTGTATGGTATAATTAGGGGTTAAAACGGGTAGAAAAAGACCCAAATACACTTTTTAAAATGGCTTTAAATTGCTGAACGGGATCTGCAATGGCTCGTACAACGGTAGTTTGCTGGCTCGATAGTTCGTCATTCTGATCGTCGCACTTGGGCCAGAATAGGGACTCACTGCCTTAGTAGCGACAGTCCATCGCTAGCTTGATGGTCCGTCAACCTATCCATCGCACCTTATCTAGAAGATTGACTTACTGCCTTAGCTGCGACGGTTTAAACGACAGTTCATCGCTAGCTCGATGGTCTGTCAACCTGCCCGTTGCACCTGGGCGGTTCTGACAGCTCTCAGTAAAACGTCCATAACTTTCTACTTCGATATCGAATTTGGATGAGATTGGTATCGTTGGAAAGATAATTCAATTTCTCACATGATAAAAAGTCAGAATTGGGGAAATTCTATTTGATTTAAACATTAATTATTTAGGAAGTCCTCACTAACTCTTTTGGAGACTAGGTTTGACTTAAAGAAAGTTTGGGGTATTACAATATCTCCCCCTTGGGAATATTCGTCCTCGAATGGGACTGACTGGGAGGGGTAAAATGATAGACTGAAGCACATCCTAAACATGAATGACTGAAACATAACTCCATGACTAACATGATTGATAAACTGAATATATATCATACTGAACATGTATATCTGATGTATGAGTAACTGATTCCTAAATGCATGACTGAGTGTTCTAAGGAACTAAGTTTCTCATAATGAGATGTATATCTGATACATGAATGAATGACTGAATATGCAATGGTATTTAATACCAAGTTTATAATGGAATTCTTAACATAAAATGTATACTAAGCTTGAAACTGAAACCTGAATTATGAAATTGAAAATCTTAAGGAGAACTGTTACCTTGAGCTAGATCTGAGTTAGTAGAGAAGAGGTGAGGGTACTTGGTTCGCATATCTACTTCTGCTTCCTAAGTAGCTCCCTCAACAGACTGATTATGCCAAAGAACCTTGACTAGAGGGACTTCTTTGGTCCTCAGTCTACGAGTCTGATAGTCTAGGATTTCAATTGGAATCTCTTCATAAGAGAGGCTGTTCTGAACATCTATGCTCTGAATAGGGAATTCGACTGCCAGGTAACCTATGGACTTCTTGAGTAAAGAGACATGGAAGACTGGATGAACTGAGGCCAGATCTGAAGGCAACTCGAGCTCTTAAGCTACCTTGCCAAACGACTGAGAATTTTGAAGGGACTGACATATCGGGGACTGAGCTTTCCTTTATTGCCGAACCGCTTTACTCCCTTCATGGGAGAGATCTTTAGATAGACATAATCACTAATCTCAAACTCAAGATCCTTTCTGCGCACATCTGTATAAGACTTTTGTTGGCTTTGAACAGCCCAGAGTCTTTCTCTGATCAACTAGACTTTTTCTAAGGCATCGAATACTAAGTCAGGCCCTATAACTAAGGCTCACTAACTTCAAACCAACCGACTGGAGACCTGTATCTCCTACCATAAAGAGCTTCGAATTGAGCCATCTGATTACTGGAATAATGGCTATTGTTATATGCAAGCTTAATCAAAGGCAAGTAGTCATCCCAACTACCCTTGAAATCAGTTGCACACGCCCATAACATATATTCTATAGTCTGAATGGTCTTTTCTGATTGACCATCTATCTGAGGATGGAAGGTTATACTGAGATGAACTTGGGTACCAAGACCCTTTTGGAACACATTCCAAAAATGAAAGGTAAACTGGGTACCTCCGTTTGAGATAATAGATAATGGAACACCTTGCAATCTGACCAACTCCCTAATATAAAGTCTGGCGTAATACTCAGCTGAATAAGAGGTATGGACTGGAAGGAAATGAGTTAATTTAGTCATCCTATCTATAATGACCTAAACTGAATCATGTTGGCGACGAGTACGAGGCAAACCCGTCACAAAGTCCATGTTCACTTCTTCCCATTTCCAAGTAGGAATACTGAACTCCTGCATGGACCCACTAGGCTTCTGATGCTCAATCTTAACTTGCTAACATGTAGTGAACTTAGCCACAAATACTGTATTATCTCTCTTCATCCCACTCCACCAATAGACCTCCCGCAAGTCGCAATACATCTTTGTGGCCCCTGAATGAATGGAGTAACGCGCACCATGCACTTCTGTAAGAATTTTCTGCCTTAAGTCATCTACACCAAGAACACACAGACTACCCTGATAACGCAGAAAACCATCTCTCAGTAAAACATTCGTAACTTTCTACTCTGATACCAGATTTGGATGAGATTGGTATCGTTGGAAAGCTAATTCAATTTTCCTCATGATAAAAAGTCAAAATTGGGGATCTATTTGATTTAATCATTAATCATTTAGGAAGTCCTAACTAACTCTTTTGGAGACTAGGTTTGACTTAAAGAAAGCTTGGGGTATTACAACTTGGCACTGCTAGTAAAGGAAGCACTGAATAAAATCTTGAACAACTATGGTAACAACCTATGGATGACCATCTTAATAGTAGTTGCTCACCAGAATTCACAAGAGAATCTATCCACGGAGATTCTAAATCACACTCTCAACCAGGTCTCATAGACTCTCCCTTTTTTCCTTCTGTCAAATCCTCTTTTGTTTCTAAATGGACCCCCCATGCTGTCACTGAGACCTTCTCTTTCTCCAGTGGAAGTTCCACAAAGCATGGTACCTCATCCGGAGATATGGGAAAAAGGAAAAACATGGAAATGCTAAAAGCAAACAACCAAGACATGAAAGCTCTTCTGGTAACCATAAAGGTCCCTATAATAGAGGTAGCCACACTGGACAAACAGATAGGATTCAAAATCGCAGAATTATTCAGCGAGATGTGGACAATTCTGATCCCGATGAACTTAACCAAGGTCACAGTGGATATCAAATCTCCAAGCATCCTGACAAGGGGGAACTTTATCGTCTCACTGAACCCCCTGAATACCATGATCAACATCAACATACCACAACCACCCCTGGGACCTCGGTACAAAGAAAAAAAAGTGATAATAAACCACTCTCTACCTCAAAATAAGTTGATGATGAACTTAATAATATGGAATGCTGGAGGCACAAATAATGTTGAGTTTCGTTGTCATTGCAATGCCATGATAGGCCTCCACAAACCAGCCATGCTTACTCTGTTAGAAACTTGAATGAGTGATCATCACCAACTCACTCAAGAGTGTAGCTATGACTGCCAGATTCAATCTTCTGCTAATGGCAGGTCGGGTGGCCTCGTCTTAATGTGGAAGGATGATATGTTTAACATCACTGACATATCTATTACTCCCCAAAGTATTCGTGTTGATGTCAAGGTAACTTCTCCTCCATCCTCTTGGTTTCTCAGTATTGTCTATGCCAGCACTAATTTAAATAACATGACAACCCTTCGGGATCAGTTAAATCTTATGGCTGGCATCATTGTAAGCCAGGATAACACTAGCTGGCTGGTAGAAGGAGACATTAACGAAGTCCTCTCAGCCCAGGATAAATTTGGTGGCAACCCCATTAAGAATAATAGAGTTAACTTATTCTGGAACTATATCAACCACTTGTTGAAACCTAATTTTGACCGTCTAATGCTCTTTTTAGGTTGTTATTTTAGAAAAATTATTAATTTTAAGTGTTAGTATTTTTTTATACATTTTTCTTGCATCAAACAATTTTTTGACAAATCAAATTAACGATTTTAAAAAAATTATTTTATTACTTTTTAGTATCGTTTTTTATTAATTCAAATATTTTATGTAATTTAATCTTTTACAAATATATTATTATGCGTAGTTATTTTAATAACAAAATCTAATTATTTTCATTATGACATTTGTTAAATGACAGCCTAAGTCAATTCAATTTGTCCAATTTATTTAATTTCTAGCCTAATTCTTGTCCAATTAATATCAATTTTAGCCAAAATTGATATCAATTTTAACTCCAAACAAAAAGCCAAATTGTTGACCCTTTTTTTTATAATTCCAATCTCAGTCGTTGATCAATGTTGATCCAACGGCTGAGATCACTTCAACTCATTCTTTCCTTTTTAAACTCAAGACCCTGACCCTAATTTCCATTCTCCACATAACAGTCGCCACTTACTTCTCTTCCCTCTCTCTTCTTTCTCTCTCTATCTCCCTCACCTTTCTCTAAAACAACAACGCTGCCGCCTCCCATCTCCGGACACACTTACCCAGAAAATCGACAACAACCGCCCACGCCACCAGCAAAATCACCCTCACGCCGGCGCTGACCACCACCGGTGGGTCAGCCTCCGTCGAACAATCCCAAGACATTCGTCCACCAGTCAGCTTCAAAACATTAGCCGCCCGATGCCGAAATCTCCACTGGCGGACAACAACAACATAGCCGGTAGTCAAAAAACGCCATCTTCGCCAGTCACTTGTCTGCCGTCTCTCCTCTTTTCTCCGCCAAAATTCGCTGCTGCTCTAGGCAACCAGTCTGTCACCATCGCTATTTCAGGCAAACATTTCCAGAATTTCTCAAATACGACGAATTCACTTGTGTGAATTCGTCTCAAGTTTGTTTTATGTTAGAGTTTCACCTAAAGACCCCTTCTACTCTTTCTTAATTTCTTTGATGGATTTTGCGATATGAAACTTGATCATGAATTTTGATTTATTTTAATTTCATGCGTTCATGTTTGTAGACCAACATCCGTGAAAATGCATGATTTTTGTGGATTTTTAAGCATGCAGTTATAGCTTTGATTCCGAAAATGTGACTTATTTGATTGAGTTATTCACTTGATTAAATTAGTAGATTTATCCTGTTGGTATGTTGTGAATTTTCCCATCTCTGTGGCTATGTACTGTTACTTTGATAGCGGGTGTTCCTTGATATGGTTATGGACTGATTCAGATCAATTAGCATGGCGTAGCTAGGTGTGAATTGTTTTGACTCTTGATAAATGATTTGACACCCGTTGATTCACTCTTAGTTGGAATAACCTTGATGCTTAGTTATTTTTTGGTATATTGTAATTTTTTTCCTTCCCTTTATATGACATCTTTGTTACTTGAATAGTTAAGGTAGATACATGATTTGCGCTTCCGATTGAAATATAATTGATTAGCTTAATTGATATTTTTCTTTTATTTGCTTGACTGAATTTTGTATCATAAGTGTGACTTTTATATTTAAGGAACAATTCATTTGATGGATTGACTGAATACTTTCCTCCTCCTTAATTGATTGTGATTGATTTTTGTAGAATATTGTGTTTTCCTTTTTTTTTTTGCTGCTAATTTGATTCTGATATATTTGATCCCTTTCAGCACTATAGTATTTTCACCTTTTCATTCTAGGACATCTTTCATCTCTTCCTACTCTATAAAAACGAGACAAAATATACTTTCACTGAAAATAAAAACTATCTCTTGTGTTTTTGGTATTTTGAGACTTCTGCTATTCTCCCCATCCGGGTTTGTCACTTCAAAAATTACGATCTTCTCGTTTGTGGCTTATTATTCACTTTTATTCGGTTAGCTTTCTTCAACGATGCATTAGTTTCCTTTATACTGTTATATATGGTCATGATTTTGTTTTGATTTGCATACTGTAAATGTTTTTGAGCCTTCTATTCATTTTTTTTTGCAATTATTTCGTGACTTATTGAGGTGGAGATGTTATTTGCTTTTTATGACATGTTTTCTCTTGTTGTTAATTATTTTCTCCACGAGAATGTTTGTTTGTGAATCTGAAATAATCTTTGCACATCACATATACCTTTTTTGGTGTGAGCCTGCCTGGGATTCCGGAAATCCTTAGGATCTCGACAGCGCCAAGGATTGGTTATGTGTTACCAAAGATATATTTCAAATTGGGATGTGTTTTGGTACTTTCTTTGTGTGCACAGTTTAAGGACGAGTATTTAGACGAGACAGAGTTGCCATGTAGTTGTTAAGAGCTATCCAATATTACTCTACTTAGTTCTTCTTTTATTTCATTTATTATTGGCCTGTAAGGATTATTATACAAACGATATTGTAATAATATTTATGGGACTGCTTAGGGGCGGGGTTTTATGTGCTACGGCCTACGTGAATTACCTAGGCAAAGGAATAATCTAGGACTAACAATAAACTTGCATGGTCACATAGAAAGCATGGCTTAAAGGATGATCAATTAACTTGTGATTTAATTTAATTGTGACGTGTTTTACTTTGTTTCGACATTGTCATTAAGTTATTCTTACTTGGTTTTGACATTTTCTTAAAAGCAATCCGTTGGTAACATAAAGTTGTTCTTTTACGAGGTAAAACAAAGTGTGTGTCTGTTTTAATAATTTTCAGCAATACAATTACTTTTCAGCTTATTGATATTAATATTCAACATACAGTCATTTTTCAGCATGTTAAAACTATTTTTTCAGCCCAAAACAATTAAATTCCAGCATGTTGAAATTGTTTTTCAGCATATAAATGTTAGACTCCAGCATGTTAATTCACCTTTTGGCATTATAAAAAATGCATTTTCAGCATGTTAATAGACTTTTCAGTATTAAGAATCTTTGTAGTAATTTTTCACATGTATTTGTAATTTGTTACACTGTCATTAGTTTATAACATATTTTACACAAAATTAAGAAGCATCACACTTCAACATATTTACTTTATTTCGACATATTTTGTTTTAACTGAAGTAAGAATCTACTCATTAGCTAAATCACTTGTTTTCTTGTTAATGGCACTAATCATGTGATATGTAGCTTTGTTTTTCCAATTTCATTTTAAATCTTGATTTGGACTAGCTTAACGGCTCTCTCTCTCTCGCCTCGCCCCGGTCCACGGCCTTCGGCGCCGTCGCCGGCCTTCGGCGCCGTCGCCGACCGTCGGCGCCGACCCGACCCGACCACCGGTCCCCGGCGTCGACCGCCGTTGCCGGCCAAACGGCTTTCTCTCTCTCCCTACCCTCTCTCTCTCCCGCGCCCCGGTCTCCGGCCCCGTCGCCGTCGCCGACCTACGGCGCCGACCCGACCGCCGGTCACCGACGCCGACCCCCGGCCCCGACCGTCGGTCACCGACGCCGACCCCCTTCGCCGAACGCCGGTTCCCCCCCCGCTGTACCCCCCCTTCTCTGTCCAGACCCCCACCCCCACCCCCACCCCCACCCCCCTCCTCCGGCGCCGTTACAATAGTGCAACAGCCGAAGCTCGGTCTTCAGCCGCAACTGCCGCTCGGTCGCCAGCAGCCGTAGATCCATCTCAGCAGCGAAATCCCCCGGCAGCAGGTCGACACGGGGCTTGGTTGCCGGCTTGGTCTACAAGCGAAATCTGGTGACTTCTAACCTTTGCTTATTTCATTCTTCATTCTGCATTCTTTCATTCTTCGTATTATACTAGTAATTGAGTATAGTTTGGTTGCTGGAGTATTTCGTTGAATTTGTGTGAGCCTTGTATTACTTGCTGTTGCTCTGCTATTACCATCGTTTATGTCTTTATATCTTTATATTATCTTTATATTCTCTTATACTTTCGCCTAGTTGTGGCTGTGGGCAGTAATGAGTGGATAGGGTCATGTCCGAGGGGGTTGGGGCGGGGGGCAGTGGTGGGGGCGGGGGATGAGGAAAGGGCGGGAGTGGGAGGGAGGCCAAGGTTTGGCCGCGGGGGAGTAGTGGAGGGCGTGCGGGTAGTGACGGTAGGCTGAGGGTTGGGTCTTGGAATATAGGGACCCTGCAGGGCAAGTCCATAGAGTTTGTGAAGACCCTTAGGAAGAGAAGGATCAACATTGCGTGTGTTCAGGAGACCAAGTGGGTAGGGTCTAAGGCTAGGGATGTGGATGGTTACAAGCTGTGGTACTCTGGGAGCGAGAGGCGTAGGAATGGAGTTGGCATCTTAGTGGATGAAGAGCTTGGAGGTCAGGTAGTAGAGGTGAAGAGGATCAACGATAGGTTGATGACTATTAAGTTGGTCATTCGGGGGTTTACCCTGAATGTGTGTAGTGCCTATGCACCGCAAGTGGGATCGGAGGGGGAGGAGAAGATGCGGTTTTGGGAGGCTTTGGAGGAGGTGGTGAGAGGCGTGCCTAGCTCGAAGAAGATTGTTGTAGCAGGAGATTTCAACGGGCACATCGGGGCGCTACCGGGAGGCTTTGGTGATGTGCATGGTGGTTTTGGTTTTGGGGAGAGAAATGAGGAGGGGGCTACCCTATTGGAGTTTGCGAGGTCCTTTGGGCTGGTGGTGGTGAACTCGGGCTTCCCGAAGAAGGACGAGCACCTGATCACCTTTCGAAGCGCGGTAGCCAAGACCCAGATTGACTTTTTGTTGCTTAGGAAAAGGTATAGGGCATGGTGTAAGGACTGTAAGGTCATCCCGAGTGAGAATCTTTCGACCCAGCATAGGCTCTTGGTTATGGATTTGGGTATAAAGAAGAATAGAAAGAGGAGGAGTAGGGAGTGTAGACCTAGAATTAAGTGGGGCGACTTGACGCCAGTGAATGCGTGGGAGATAGGGGAGAAGTTGGCGGGAATGGAGGTGTGGGAGTGTAGGGGAGACGTGGATAGTATGTGGGATAAGGCGGCTAGGTGCATCAGGGAGAATGCAAGAGAGGTGTTGGGGGTTTCTAGGGGCCGGGCCGGGCACCATCAGGGGGATTGGTGGTGGAATGTAGAGGTGGAGAAGAAAGTGGGGACCAAAAAAGGGGCGTATGCCAAGTTGGTGGAGAGTACGGACGAAGAGGAGAAGCGGGTAAACAGGAAAGAGTACAAGCTAGCGAGGAAGGAGGCTAAGTCAGCAGTCACGGCAGCTAAGACGGCCGCCTTTGAGAGCCTGTATGCAGGGATACAGGGGAAGGGAGGGGAGAAAAAGTTGTTTAGACTCGCTAAGGCTAGGGAGAGGAAGGGTCGTGACCTCGATCAGGTGAGGTGCATTAAGGGGGAGGACGGTAGAGTGTTGGTGGAGGACGGCCACATTAAGAATAGATGGCAGTCGTACTTTCATAGGCTCTTGAATGACGAAGGGGATAGAGCTATTGTGTTAGGGGAACTGGAGCACTCAGAGGAGTGTCGGGATTTTAGCTATTGTAGACGTTTTAAGGTAGAAGAGGTTAGACAGGCTGTTCGCAGAATGCGAAGGGGTAGGGCGATGGGGCCGGATGAGATACCGGTCGAGTTTTGGAAGTTCGTTGGAGAGGCTGGTCTTAGGTGGTTGACGGGATTGTTTAATGAAATCTTCAAGACGGCAAAGATACCCGAGGCTTGGAGGTGGAGCACCATGATACCTCTCTATAAGAATAAGGGGGACATTCAGAGTTGCAACAATTATAGGGGGATTAAGTTATTGAGTCACTCTATGAAGATCTGGGAGAGAGTGGTCGAGGTGAGGCTGAGACGGATAGTGTCTATTTCAGAAAACCAGTTTGGATTTATGCCTGGCCGCTCGACGACGGAGGCAATTCACCTGGTACGGAGGTTGGTGGAACAGTATAGGGAGAGGAAGAAGGACCTGCACATGGTGTTTATCGACCGGGAGAAGGCCTACGACAAAGTCCCCAGGGAGGTGCTTTGGAGATGCTTGGAGGTGAGGGGAGTACCGCTGGCATATATCAGAGCAATCAAGGATATGTATGATGGAGCGAAAACTGAGGTGAGGACGGCGGGAGGAGACTCAGAATATTTCATGGTCCGGACAGGGTTGCATCAGGGATCTACTCTTAGTCCCTTTTTGTTTGCAGTGGTGATGGATGTGTTGACGCGGCGTATTCAAGGGGAGGTACCGTGGTGTATGCTTTTTGTAGACGATGTAGTTCTGATAGATGAGACTCGAGGGGGTGTGAGTGACAAATTAGAGGTGTGGAGGCAAACCCTTGAGTCTAAAGGGTTCAGGGTGAGCAGAAGCAAGACAGAGTATGTGGAATGCAAGTTTAATGACGTGAGGAGGGAGAATGAGGTAGTAGTGAAGCTGGAATCACAGGAGGTAGGTAAGAGGGAGAGTTTCAAGTATCTCGGGTCTGTGATCCAGAGTAACGGTGAGATTGACGAGGATGTCTCGCACCGTATTGGGGCGGGATGGATGAAGTGGAAGCTCGCGTCGGGGGTGCTGTGTGATAAGAAGGTGCCGCCTAAGCTTAAAGGCAAATTCTACAGGGCGGTAGTCCGTCCGGCCATGTTGTATGGAGCGAAGTGTTGGCCAGTGAAGAACTCCCACATCCAAAAGATGAGGGTGGCAGAAATGCGGATGTTGCGCTGGATGTGTGGGCTGACTAGAGGGGATAGAGTTTGGAATGAGAACATCCGGGAGAAGGTTGGTGTGACACCAGTGGAGTGCAAGATGCAGGAAGGCCGATTGAGATGGTTCGGACACGTGAAGAGGAGGGGCATGGATGCCCCGGTCCGTAGGTGTGAGAGGCTAGCGTTAGATGGTTTTAAGAGGGGTAGGGGTAGGCCGAAGAAGTACTGGGGTGAGGTGATTAGGCGAGACATGGAGCAGTTACAGCTCACCGAGGACATGACCCTAGATAGGAAGGTCTGGAGGACGCGAATCAGGGCAGAGGACTAGGGCCAGTCTGAGTCGCTAGTGTAGGGAACTACTTGGTGGGGGTTTATTCCTGTTAGGAGTCCGTGTCCCATGTTTTATTATGAATCTGTGTGTTTTCCTCTGTTTTATATTACTTATGGGTGTCGTATTTATGTTATGTAATCTTGTAACCTTGTGCTGTGCTTTACTATGTGTTTGTGTGGTACCGCGTGTCTTGAGCCGGGGGTTTGTCGGAAACAGTCTTTCTACTTCTTCAGAGGTAGAGGTATAGACTGCGTACATCCTACCCCCCCAGACCCCACCAGGTGGGAATACACTGGGTTTGTTGTTGTTGTTTGTTTTAACTTTACAACATTATTTTTAACGGTTTGACAATTACTTTTAATCAATAAACACTTACTTTTCACTTAAGACATCATGCTTAACTATCTTTTACACAATAAATTAACGTTCTTTTTCTTTCACCCTTGTTTAACTTTGACATGTCTTTTATGAATTTTTGCCACATTGTTATAAATGTTTTGATAGTTACTTTTAATAAACAATTGTTTAACGCATGGATATCACGCCTATAGGTTAATGACATAATAAATAATTATGGGTCTTTGCTTGTTAATCACATTAATTAACTCTTTAATAACTAAGAGGCTAACTTGGGATCATTATGTGCTAAATAACGTCTAATGTGTTACGCAATTTGAGTCTTAGGAAAACGTAGCTTTATTTTGTCTAGACCACAAATCCGAACTAGCAAAGCTCAATGCCTCTTGGGCGATAAGTGGGACGATAGGTAGGTACTCTAAAGACGTTTGTTTTATCCTTGTCTTAGAATGCCTTTAGATTTGAAAACTAGCCTAGGTGGGGTGGGACTGATAGTCAATCGTAAGTGATGATCTCCAACAGATATTAACGGTAAGACTAACGACATTGTCACTTGTCTAAGAATTAGGCCATTGCGTCGGATAATGATTAAACAAGTTAAGGGTTCTGATCCAAATAAGATCAAAAGCATTTCTTTGTTTAATTTGACGAATTCTTTTTCTTTTATTTACTTTGCATACTTATTTATTTTGAGTAGTTAGTTTATTACATAAGCAGTTCCCCTTTGTTATAAATTATGTCATTTCTTTTTCCTTGCGTGTCTTATTATATGTTTTACTAATTTTATCACTAAGATAATCAACAATTAGAAATAACAAAATAACATATGTTTGTTTATTAATTACTTCATTACTTAGTTAACAATTAAGTTAAAATAGAGACCTTTATTTGATCACGTGCAATTCCCATGTAAAATACGAATTCGATCGGGAACTACCTTTGTTGACCTCGAAAGGTGCCTAACACCTTTCTTTCGAGGTAATTTGAATCCTTACCAAAACTTTTGGTGAACTAAGATAAAACGACAAAATAGGTTCGTAGTTGGCCTAGACCAATGCCCTAATGCACCTTAATTCGTTAGGTGGCGACTCTTCACACTCTCCCTCAAAACAATCTCAAAAAGAGTAGGTACACGTGGACTAATAAGAGGTATAGGAGTACAAACAACCTTATTCTTGAAAGAATTGATAGATGCTAGCGAATGTGTAATGGCTTCACATTTTCCCCGAGTCCTTAGTAACTTATCTTCCAAGAACACACTCTGACCACTGCCCTATTTTAGTCAAGCTTGAAAAAACTCCCCCCTTAAGGAAAAACCCTTTAGAATGGAGCCTATGTAGTGTTCTCACTCTGACTTCCCTACTTTAATTGCTCAAGCCTTTCAAAATGATGCTGATCTCATAAGCTCTATAAAATGTCTCCCATCCATCATTATTTCCTGGAATAGAGACGTGTTTGGCAACATTTTCTCTAAGAAAAGAAGAATTATTGCCAGGCTGGCTGGAATTCAAAGGAGTCCTAACTACCCTTCTTGTTCCTTTCTACATAATCTTGAGGACTCTTTGCTAGGGAATACAAGGAAATCCTTTATTTAGAATAGAAATTCTGGAAATTTAAATCTAGAGTTAACTGGCATACTGAAGGGGATGCTAAAACTAGGTTTTTTCATACTACTACTCTTAACAGAACGAGGAAAAACAGAATCACCTCTCTAAAAGACAATGATGGTAACTGGATATACTCTCAAGGGGATATTGAAGACTCTATCGTATCCTACTATAGGTCCCTTTACACAACCGAACACTCCAGCTCCATCAATAAATGTCTCACAAATCCTTCTTCCAGAGGTTCCCTCCCTCACACATCCCATGCTCTCTTGGTCAGTCTCTCTACAATCACTGAGATAAGAAGAGTTGTTTTTAGCTTTAAAGCTACTAAAGCATCGGGGCCGGATGGTCTTCATCCATTTTTTTTTCCAGAAATTCTGGGACTCTACCCACCCAAAGCTTATCTCTTTCTGCAACATAGTCTTCTCTTATGGTAAAATGGATGAGTAGGTTAACACTACCTACTTATGCCTCATCCCTAAATGTCAGAATGTTGTTACCTTGAAAAACTTTAGACCTATCGGGCTTTACAATACCCAGATAAGATCATAACCAAAATCATTACCAATAGGATCAAGCCCTTTCTGTCCAATCTCATTGGTCCTACTCAAGCAAGTTTCCTTCCTAACAGAAGAGTCTCTGACAATGCCATCATTGTTTAGGAATTCATCAACCATTTCTCTAAAATGAAAGGCTCTAAAGGGAATATGATTCTTAAGATTGACCTTGAAAAAGCCTTTGATAGGATCGAATGATCTTTTATCAGACAAGCCCTGTGTTTCTTCAAATTTCTCCTCTCCTCTCCAAGCTTATCATGTCTTGTATTTCTGATTCCTCTATCTCTGTCCTCATTAATGGTGGAAGAACCCCCTTCTTCAAACCTTCAAAGGGTATAAGGCAAGGTGACCCATATCACCTTACATATTCATCATTTGCATGGAACTTCTGTCCAGAAGGATTGAATATGAGGTTGATATTCTCAACTGGACTCTCATTTCTATCAGTAGGAGAGGTCCTAAGCTTTCCCATCTATTCTTTGTTGATGATTTAACTCTCTTCACTAGAGCAGATGATAAAAATAGTGAAACTGTTAAGAGGGTCCTGGACACCTTTAGCTTCTTCTCCGAGCAAAGAATTAATAAGACCAAATCAAAAATCATCTTTTCTAGGAATTGCTCCAATGATCCCATCAACAACATTTCTTCTTGCTTAGGCATTCATGCTAGAAACAATTTTGAAAGGTATTTGGGCTTCCCTAACTTTAATAATACCCCCACTATAGCTGATTTCCAATTCATCATTGATAGGATGAAGACCAAACTCTTTGGTTGGAAAACCAAAATGCTCAATCATACTGGCAGAACCACTCTTACTAGAGCCACTCTAAACAGTATCCCAAACCATTTAATGCAATTCATTGTCATTCCTTCCGAAGTCAATAAACACATTGACAAGATCTAAAGGAACTTCATTTAGGGCACCACGAACATAAAAAAGAAAATACACATGGTCAGTTGGGAGGTAGTAACTAGGCCAAAACATCTTGGGGGCCTTGGAATTCAGCAAGCTATCCTCCAAAAAACTACCTCCCTAACTGCTTTAGCTTGGAGACTCGCAAAAAACCTCATTCTCTTTACGCTAATATCTTAGCCAATAAATTTTCCAAAGCCAATACCAGCTCCACCAACCCTATTTAGGGTGTCTCTAGAACTTGGAAAAAATTATCAAGGGCCCCAAAATCTGTTCGGAAGCTTCAATATGGATCATCCACAATGGAAATAAGGTCAATTTTTGGACAGAAAGATGGCTGGCCAACACTGAACCTCTCTGTAGAATTATCCAGGGCTCTAGACCGAACAATTTTGGAGACTTGAAAGTCTCAAACCTATGGATCAATGGTTCACGGAACTTCTCCTCTTTGTCATTTCAGCTTTTAAAGTCTATTATTCACTCTATCAACAACACTTTCTTTCTGGATGCTATGCTACCAAAAAGGTTGATTACCCAATTCGGAGGCTTACTGGACAGGGCACTTTCACTAGCAAGAGTGCTTACAATTTGATCAATTTCAAACTGCTCCCAGTTGATTGTCATAGTAGTTTCAATTGGATTTGGTCCTTGAAAGTTCCTAACAAGATAAAACACTTTTTGTGGCTTCTTAATCATAATATGCTTCCTTGCAGTTCTACTCTTACACAGATGGGTCTCCCTATTGACCCTTGTTGTAAGTCTTGCACAAACCAAGAGGAAGATATGCCTCATATTTTAAACCATTTTCAAGTCGCTAATCCACTTTTCAAGTGACTAGTACA
>NC_061113.1:30529102-30547267 GCF_002878395.1 Capsicum annuum | reverse complement strand
TATTTGTGGCTAAGTGCTCTATATGTCAACAAGTTAAGATTGAGTATTAGAAGCCTAGTGGGTCCATTCAGGAGTTCAGTTTTCCTACTTGGGAGTGGGAAAAAGTGAACATGGACTTTGTGATGGGTTTACATCGTACTCGTTACCAGCATGATTCAGTTTGGGTCATTATAGATAGGATGACTATATTAGCTTATTTCTTTCCAGTCCATACCTCTTATTCAGCTGAGGATTATGCCAGACTCTATATTAGGGAGTTGGTCAGATTACACGATGTTTCATTATCTATTATCTCAGATAGAGGTACCCAATTTACCTCTTATTTCTGGAAAGCATTCTAAAAGGGTCTTGGTATCCAAGTTCATCTCAGTACAGTCTTCCATCCCCAGAAAGATGGACAAGAAGAAAGGACCATTCAGACTTTAGAAGACATGCTAAGGGCATGTGCAATTGATTGAGTTTACATATAACAATAGCTATCATTCCAGTATTTGGATGACTCCATTCAAAGCTCATTATGGTAGGAGATGCAGGTCTCCATTCGGTTGGTTCGAAGTTAGTGAGGCCTCAGTTATAGGGCCTAACTTAGTATTCGATGCCTTAGAAAAAGTCTAGTTGATCAGAAAAAGACTCCAGGCTGCTCAGAGCCGACAGAAGTCTTATGCAGATGTACACAAAAAGGATCTCGAGTTTGAGATTGGTGATTATGTCTATCTAAAGATCTCTCCCATAAAGGGAGTAAAGCAGTTCGGCAAGAAGGGAAAGCTCAGTCCCTGATATGTCGGTCTTTTTAAAATTCTCAGTCGTTTCGGTAAGGTAGCTTAGAAGCTCGAGTTGCCTTTAGATTTGGCCTTTGTTTATCCAGTCTTTCATGTCTCTTTGCTCAAGAAGTGCATAGGTGACCCGACAGTCGTAGTCCTTATTCAGAGCATAAATGTTCAGAACAGCCACTCTTATGTAGAGATTCTAGTCGAAATCCTAGACTATTAGACTCGCAGACTGAGGAACAAAGAAGTCCCTTTAGTCAAGATTCTTTGGCAAAATCAGTCTGTTGAGGGAGCTACTTCGGAAGCAGAAGAGGATATGCAAACCAAGTACCCTCACATCTTCTCTACTAACTCAAATCTAGCTCAAGGTAATATTTCTCCTTAAGCTTTTCAGTTTTATGATTCAGGTTTCAGTTACAAGCTTTGTGATATGGGAATTCCTAGCTCGAGACCTTTCACACGTAGCCAAGCACGTGAGTTGCAATGACTCTAAGCCTTGTTCATATTCTTGGCCATGTGTGAGGCCCTTGTGATCCCATCTAAGGGCTTATATTTAATAAAATATAAAGAGGCTCACCAAGATACCCCAAACCCACTCACTTAAATACCAAGGGTAATTTGGTCTTTGTCCCTCCTTTCTAAGTGACTATATAAGCCATGTAATAGGGCTAGTCTTGCTTTAGTTCATTCCTATTATTCAAGAAACAAAGACTTGTAAATATTTGACTTCTCTTTCTCATTATTTGGAGAGGCCAAAACCAAATTCTTACTAGTAGAGTGATACTAGTGTTGTATCTTGGATAGAAACTAGGTTCTTGAGGTTCTTTGAGTTCCTCTTGGTCCAAGTAAGAACTTGGTATTGATATTTATTAGTCTTTGGGCCCTTTCTCTTGTTAGGGTTCTTATATTAATGAATATTATGTGTCAAGTTTCTATCTCTTTCTTTGTAAATCTTGTTAACATTGTGTTGTTGAATATAAAAGTTTAGTGAAGCCGTGTGGGGCTCTTTTGATTCACTAGCAATATTGTCTTTGTTGTTCTTGTTGTTAAACTCACTTTTCTAGTTCAAACAACTGTTGCAAGCCTAGTGAAGCCGTGTGTGGCCATTTTCGATTCACTAGCGCTTTGTTGTTCATCTTGTTGTTCTTGTGTTGGTTGGAATCTCTTGATGCACACTTAGCATTGTATCACTTGGTATCCATTTCATGTTCAGAATTCCATTATAAACTTGGTATTAAATACCATTGCATATTCATTCATTCATTCATGCATCAGTTCAGTTAAGTAATCATGCATCAGCTATGCATTCTCATTGTGAGAAACTTAGTTCCTCAGAACACTCAGTCATGCATTTAGGAATCAGTTACTCATGCATCAGATATGCATATTCAGTATGATATATATTCAGTTTATCAATCATGTTAGTCATGGAGTCATGTTTCAGTCATTCATGCTCAGGATATGCTTCAGTTTATCATTTCTCCCCTCTCGGTCAGTCTCATTCGAGGATGAATGTTCCCAAGGGAGAGATATTGTAATACCCCAAACTTTTTTTGAGTCAAACCTAGTCTCCAAAAGAGTTAGTGAGGACTTCCTAAATAATTAATGTTTAAATCAAATAGAATTTCCCCAATTTTGAATTTTTATCGTGTGAAAAATTGAATTAGTTTCCAACGATACCAATCTCATCCAAATCTGGTATTGGAGTAGAAAGTTACAGACGTTTTACTAAAAGCTGTCAGAACCACCCAAGTGCGACGGGCATGTTGACGGACCGTTGAGCTAACGATGGACCATCATCTATACCGTCGCAGCTAAGGTAGTAAGTCAATCTTCTGGCTAAGGTACGATAGACAGTTTGACAGACAGTCGCTACTAAGGCAGTGAGTCCCTATTCTGGCCCAAGTGCGATGGTCAGAATGACGGACCATCAAGCCAGTGATGGACCATCGCACGAGTCATTGCAGATCCCTTTCAGCAATTTAAAGCCATTTTTAAAAGGGTATTTGGGTATTTTTACACCCATTTTACCCCTAATTATACCATACCATAGCTCATAACTTCATTATTCATTCACAACATCCAATTAGGGTTTCTCTCAAAGATCAATCCCCAAGAACAAGAAATCCTAGGTGCTTAATTTTAAGTTAAGAATTCAAGCTTTCCTTCACAAATCTTTAAGAAATCATCCACCTAGGTATGTCAAGTGTTCATTCATGGATTCCTTTCATCCATAAAGCCCAAGAATCAAATTTTAATTATAAATTGTGATGTTTATGTTGTGGATTGATTAAAATCTTGTTGAAGTTGTGTATTATACCCAAGTTGGAATCGTTAAATGTGTTTTCATTAATTTATGCTAGCATGTGGATTGAAATCTACTAAATTGTATTGATTTATGAAACCATGATGAATTAATTTAATGTCCAAGCCTAAGCTTATAGTTATACATGCAAGGTGTTTGATAAAATGCCTAAGAGAATAGAAAACATGCCTTATGACTCAATTGTGACCAAAATGATGAACCTATGTTTCACCCTTAAGTTCAAATGACTTCCATGTTATTGTTCTGCTTTGTGATGGATTAATGTAATGCTCATGAGATTAGGCTTATAAAATTATGACATATTTACATGCACTTCTATTCATGTGTGAGCTTATGGCATGCAAATACTTCATGAATATCCCCGATGATTGTACTATGAATTGTTGACTATGGTCATGTGTCAAGAAGTGTCAAGTCTTGTCAGTTTCATGCTATTAAGTCTTGGGGGTACTTGTACCCGACAATTAGTTGTGTGCCTAGAGCCAGTGTCATCTTTTCAAGATACTCCCAGTCAAGCCATGTTCAGTAGAATTCAGTCAGTCTCATGACTCAGGAAAACTCAATAATCTCAGTAATCTCAGTTTGTTATCAGATCTCAATGATACTCCATCAGTTAAAGGTACTTAATAAACTCAGTCCAGTCTATTTAGTATAATTAATTCAATGTCTAATTAGATAGGAGTAGGATTCAGCACTGAGTGAGCCCAAGAATGGGAACTCACCTGCGAGTAGAGGGTGTGATTCTTAGAAGCAATCCTTGCACTCTAAAACTACGTAACATCTAACCTGTTAGATAAGGGTTGATGAGATGTCTTAACCTGTTAGATGAGAGTCCCACCGTTCTCCTTAGAGTACCTGTTAGATGAGGGATCACTCATAGCTTATCTTTACCAGTGGCACGGTATTGACACCCTTCCAATTGGGGTTACAGATTAGACCCCAACTCAACTATATTGCTTTATTTGGGGTATATCGGTTAGATAACTATTTTCAACAGTTACAATCTCAATCTCAGTAATAGAACTCAGATAGTTCTATAGAACGTAGGACTATCAGATACAGTCACCCAGATCAGTACGGAACTCAGCTAGTTCTATCAGAAACAGGACTGTTAGACACAGTCATTCAGATAGTAGCACAACAGTTGTACGAAACCTATGTTATTAGTGTTCAGATTCAGTGATGTCTTGATCTCAGATATAGTTCACGTATTCATGCATGTATTCTTACGTTCATGTTATTCGGTCAGCTAGTATTGTTCATGCATATAAACCTTTGCATTCAACATACCTCACTTGCGTACCAGTATATTCAATCGTACTGACGCATTTGCGCGATGGTGTTTTATACCATAGATTCAGAAGCACAAGCTCTAGAGCATCAGTAGCATTCCAGTCTCAGCAGTTAGAGTTATCAGTGAGTCCTCATCCTTCGAGGACATAACTATTTCTTTATTATTTCATTATTTAGTTTATTTCAATAGTTGGAGTTAGTTGGGGACATGTCCAATCAACTCTTTATTCAGACAGTTCAGTTTTAGAGGCTTTCAGACTACAGTATGTTCAGACAGTTTATTTCAGTTCATGTTTTGGTATTGATATACCGTACTCTCAGATAGTATGTTTTATTCATTTTGAATCTTATGGCATGTTCCAGTCTATTATTTCTGCATTTTACATGATGTCATACAGTATACAGGTACAGATATCAGTCGTGGGTTAGCTTGTGATCCTTCGGGGTCATGAGCACTGTGTAGCATTCCAGGTACTAGATTCAGGGCGTTACACAAGTATTTCAAATTTTGGAGTATTACTTGGACATGTCTCTCCCCTATCATCCCCTGAACAGTGTCCGACATATCCTTTAGCCCTATTTCCAACCATGAGATTGGAGCATGGTCTAGAGGTAGTAAAGGTAAAACTTTTTTTGGTGCATGCTGCATTGGAAAACGTATTTGTCTTTTTTAATATTTCTTTATATATTTTTTAATTTTTTTCTTCTCTTTTTATTTATTTTGATTCTTTACTACAAGTTATCTTCCTACTTTTATCCACCCAATATATTCTTTCATATTTTAATCCAATTTTTTCTCCCCTTCTCCCTCCCAACGCCCCCACTCCCACCCTCCCGTCGTCGCCACTGCGGAGATTGCACTCTCAAATCATAGACAATATCATTTAAATAATTAAAGTATTTATTTTTGTAGTAATCAGAGACATTATCTACTAAACTTTAAAAAGGATAATTTTTCATGTTAAATCTATCTTATCATATTAAGAGTTATATAAATTAATTAATTTTATTTTTCAATTTAAGTCAAGCATTCGTGGTGACTAATTATTATATGCACACGTTAAGTTCTAATTTGATGTTATAATATTTGAATTAATGTAAATTGCACTAGTTTAATTTTTCAATCATAGTCAAATATTGTGTTGACTAATAGTGGAATGCATAAGTTGAATCTCAATTTAATTTTACAGAGTTACATAAATTGAAATAATTTAATTTTTTAATTGGAGTCAAGCATTTGAATTGACTTATTGTAATGAATAAATTGAATTTCAGTTTTAATCTAATATTATTGAAATTTACATAAATTGAAAAAAATTCAAGTTTTCAATTAGAATTTATTTGGAAAGTCATGTGGTAATCGAGATTGGTGTGTTATTCCTAGTATAGTAATTACACAGACTAATAGTTACATTACGTGTTTGTTTGTCACAATAATTACAGTGTAATTACAAGTGGATTATTTGATTGTACATGTGTAATTAAATGATTATATTAATTATTTAAAATAGAAGTTAACTATTAAAAAATAAAATTATTATTATATATATATATATATATATATATATATATATATATATTATACAGAAACAATTGATTTATATTTTTTAAATAAGTATATTTTAATTAATTTAATTTTAAAAACTAAAAATACATGATTTTTAACGACATCGTGAAATGCATGTTTGACAAAATAAAGTAACATTATAAATAGAATAGCATAAAATTATTAAATCATTTGACAGAAAGATAATTTACCAATTCTAAGTAAAAAATGAATGACTTGCTATGCAAAATATCAAGTTAATACAAGTAAACAAATAAATTGAAATTGAAAAAATATAACATAAGTTCAAAATTCTAAAAAAAAAAATAACATAATATTCTTATGTCAAACTTTAAACATAATGTAGATAAATATGATTCAAAAGAAAAAGAAAAAAATTAAGTCTATAATTTTATTCAACAATGAATTCTACTTTAAAATACTAACAAAATTATATTAAATAAAAAATATAAATAGATGATACGAACATTTGAATGGAATCACAAGAAGTAAATGTTGGAAAATAAAAAAGAAATGAAATATAAATAATAAAAATAAAACATATATAGTTTAAAAATAAAGTAGAAATAAAAAATAGAATAAAAATAAAAGGAAGAAATTTAAAATAACCAACTTGTAATTACACCATGTAATTAGCAACAATTCACAGCTACTCAATGTGGATTGGAGAGTGTAATTAACTCTTGTCAATTACACCTAATTACCTGCTGACCAAATATTTAATGGCCAACCAGACATGTCAAGTTGTGTAATTACACTTAATTACACCAAATCCAATTTTCAAAGTGACTTTCCAAATAGGTCCTTATAGACAAACATTAGGATTGAACTAACTGTTACGTTCAAAATTTTATTCTCTGTGTAGTATTATAATACTTGTAGTTAAACTAATTGAATCAATTTGACTTTTCAATTCGAATGAAACACATTTATTGATTATTTGTTTAATGCAAAAAAAATGACTCGTGATTCAATCTTACAACACTTAGAGGTATATAAATTGAATTAATTTATTTTTTTTGTTAAAGCCAAATATTATAACTGACTAATTGTTACGTCCATAATTTGAGTCAATGCAGTCTTGTGATACTTAGAGTTATATAAATCGGAACAAAATTTTTCAATTGAAGTCAAATATTTGTGCTGCTAATTTTTACATCCACAAGTTGAGTGTCAATTCAACCTACAATACTCAAAGTTACATAAATTGAAATAATTTAATTTTTCAATTAAAGTCAAACATGAGAATATTACGTGCACAAAATTGAGTCACAATTTAATATTATAATACTTAAATTTATATTAACTGAAGAAATTTAATTTTTCAATTAACGTCAAACATATATATTGACCGATTGTTTAATATAGAATTGAGTATCAATACTGGTTGTTTAAAGTACAAATTGAGTATCAATTCAATCTTATAATATTAGAATTACTTAAATGGAAATTTTTTAATTTTCAATTAAAGTCAAACATTAGGATTGCTTTATTTTACATCCTCAAATTGAGTTCCAATGCAATCTTATAATACTTAGAATTACATAAATTGGATTAATTTAATTTTTTAATCAAAGTCAAGTATTATAATTTTTGACTAATTATTACATGCACAAATTGAGTCTCAATTCAGTCTTATAACACTTAGAGTGACATAAATTGATATAATTTAATCATCTAATTAAAGCTTAATATTAGAATTGACAAATTGTTACATCCACAAATCAAGACACAATTCAATCTTATAATACTTAGAGTTATATATAAATTGAAATAATTTAATTTTTAATTAAAGTTAAAATTAAAATTGGCTAATTGTTGCATCCACAAATCATGTCACGATTTAATCTTATAATACTTAGAATTACATAATTTGAAAGGATTTAATTTTTTAATTAACGTCAAAACATTTTAATTCAATCTTATAACACTTTGTATTATATAGATCAAGTCATTTAATGTTTTAATTAAAGTCAAATATTTTAGGATTAACTATTGTTCCATCCATAAATTCAGTTTTAATTCAAATTCATAATACTTATAGTTGCATAAATTGAATTAATTTAATTTTTCAATTAAAGTCAAACAATATAATTTGTTGATTGTATATCCATAAATTAAGACTCAGTTCAATTTATCATAATAATTAGAGTTACATAAATTGAAGCAAATTAATTTTCAATTAAAGTCAAACATTAAGATTGACTAATTGTTACATATACAAACTAGAGAAAATTAAAGGAAAGGTGTCTTTTAAGTCTTGAATGAATGTTTGGTGACATTGACCAACTTAAAGGGTCAAACATCATTAGAAAACTTGATTAAGTTAATTATGGACTTGATTAATATTTTTAAAACTTTCTAATATTTTTAAAAATATAAATCTACCCACACCCCTCTTCAATCCAAATCAACCAGTCTCTCTTCTCTCTCTCGAGACAGCTTGTCTCAACTCTCTCCCAACCAACAATTCTGCAAAATTCTCTCTTCAATCCCCGACGACTTTAACCTCCGACAAAAAATAATCGGGCGAGTTTCCTTTCGACTTTCAACCGTCAATCAACGTGAAGACTTCTTTGACGACAACAACTTCGAGTTCTTTATCATCCCATTTTCTTTTTTACAGGTAAAAAATTATGAAGAAACAGAGGAACTTGAGCCAACTACTCTTTTAGTATTGAATGTGCACTAAATAAAACCCTAATTTCTGGCATTTCTTCTTCTTGTTGTCGTTCTGTTGATTCAGATTTATTGGTAATTTTTGTTCACAGTTGATGTTCTTAGTGGAGACCCCTTCTTAGTGTGTGTGTGTGTGACATGTTGGTGTTGCTGGGTTGATTTGTTCTTTGTCTTGGTAAAAATAGTGCTACAACAGATGAAACATCTGATGTAACAAATGAAGACATCTGATGCAGCAGATAAAAATATCTGATGCACCAGATTATAATCTGATGCAACAGATGAACAATCTAACAGATCATTCATCTGTTGCGACAGACGACTCTTCTATTTGGAAAAAATTTAAACAATATTGATCCAATAGATAACTTATTTTGCAACAGATGAGTGATATGTTTCAACATATCAGTGATCTATTTTAATTGTTTCCAATGATTTACTCATCCGTTGTAATAGATCAGTTATATGTTGCAACAGATAACATACCTGGTGCAACAGATTAGTGATCTATTTTTATGGTTTCCAACGGATTACTTATCCATTGTAAAAGGTTGGTTATATGTTGCAACAGATAACTACCTGGTGCAATATATTAGTGATCTATTTTCACTGTTTCCAACGGTTTACTCATCCATTGCAAAAAATCATTATATGTTGCAACAAATAACATACCTGGGGCAATAGATGTGTGATTTGTTTTTACTATTTCCAACGGATTACTCATCTGTTGTAATAGGTTGGTTATATGTTGCAACAGATAAACTACCTGGTGCAACAGATTAGTGATTTATTTTTATGGTTTCCAACAGATTACTCATCCTTACAACAGGTCGGTTATATCTTACAACAGATAAACTACCTAGTGCAACAGATTAGAGATTTGTTTTTATTGTTCCCAATGATTTACTCATCCATTGCAACAGATCGGTTATATGTTGCAATAGATAACATACTTGGTGCAATAGATGTATGGTCTATTGGAACTGTTATTTTACCATTGTGCATGTTAGATTTATTGTTATCCCTTTTAAATGATGCATTAATCAATTATAATCTATTTTATATTCCTATTAATTTAAGATAATATGGCTCCCAAAAGAAAAAAACTGAATCAAGTCCAAGTAAAGGAACAAGTTCAGCAGCTCGGCTACATCCACCACTCTATGATCTTGCTTTACAAGCGTTATCTCAATTAGGAGCAAAAGATAATGAACACGGGGAGAATAAATATCTCAAAAGAGATGATACAAATTCTAATAGCCCTTCCGCTGAAAAGTTGGTCAAAACCTTCAACATTGATCGTTATCCTGTGAGAATACAGTGTGATAGTGCCACAAATTTAATGAGT
Organism: Capsicum annuum; assembly: GCF_002878395.1. Lineage (NCBI taxonomy): Eukaryota > Viridiplantae > Streptophyta > Magnoliopsida > Solanales > Solanaceae > Capsicum > Capsicum annuum. The sequence goes on along the minus strand of NC_061113.1, from coordinate 30,537,287 downwards.
AATTTCGTGGTTAAGTCATCCATGGGAAAATCTTTTGACACCTTTAAAAAAATACTTTGAGAATAAAAATTGGATGTTTATTTCAAGAAAAGCTACTTTGGGCAATATCTTTATTTACTGAAGAACAACAATGCTCATTTCCAGATGAAAATTGTATACGATTTTCTCAAGCATAGGTTTATGTATGAAAACAAAGACAAGATGGATGAGGTGTGGATAAATTATTATGCCATGCATGTTTGTTTTGGTTGGAAGGAGTTTGCCATAGTTACCAGACTAAAATGTTATCCTTCTTCTCCTTCTCAAGTTAAACCTACTCTGACCCAAAAAAGCACCCCGCACACCCAAAAAAGGCAAAGAAAAGTTGAGTGATCGTGATGACCTGGTGTCGATTGTTGGTCCAAGCTTCAAAAACAAAAATTTGATAAAACGTTGAAAGGTAAAGGACTCTCAAAGAAGTACAAGCAATCATTGTGCTTGGTTTGGTTTGTACATAATATTCTTTAGGCGAAAGATGTTAACAACAATATAAGTGTTGGTTTAATAAATCTCTCCGAGGATCTTGAGGCATTTAACAGCTATCCTTGAGGTTATGAAAGCTTCAAAATGACTGTCTAATATTTGTTGACTCCGTTAACGCCAAAAACAGTCAATTTATATGGCTTTCCATGAGCCTTCATGGTAAATATTTCTTTTATTATGATATGATTCATCATTTTTTTATTCATTAATGCTTTTGATTTATTGGCGTTATGTTATAGGATTGGGCATTTGAAGCCATTCCTTATTTGAGACAGCAAGGGAACTACCAGAAAGAAGTTTTTTGTTCGAGAATCCTCAGATGGTTGTCCGCCAAAACCGATAGAAATGCAAAATTTCTTTATCTTTTCAACCCCCCAAGAATGCAATAAGTCCAATTCTAATCAAGTTTTTGATTTAATTAATGATTATTTTAAATGATTTCATCATCATTCTAATATATGTATCGATTTATTTTAGATTGTCCATCCGTGGCTTGTTCTGACCAACCGAGAGATGAAGATGTCATTTTTTTTACTTTATGGTCTGTGCAAACTTTACCGAACCCTAAAGTTGTTGATGGAATAAAAATGCAATTATTTGGTGAAACAGCCATCACAAGAAAAATAATTTGGAGGCTGGGCTTATTGCTGTTGACGATGGTAGTCGTAGTGGTAATGGTAGTGGTGCTGCTTTTGGGCTAATGATGCTCCTCTTACTATTTTTTAAATAACAATCCATTATGATTATGATCATACTGGTTGTATAGATTTTTCTCTAGATTTTACCACATCTAGAGAATGTTCTACATGCAAATGTCAAGACCGCAACGCAAAACACGGTGGAGTGATTAATGCTATTAATGCACTAACTGCTTCTATAAAGGAAATGGCATCTAAGAGGGGTGTCATTCCATCAAAGAGAATTTCATATCCATACACTCCACTAGAGATCAAGGCGGCAAAGAGGATAAGGAAAGATACTTCCAAGGTATTATCAAGCATCGAAAAGAATAAAATTACAACGCCTCTATCTTTGTCTTGAACCGATGTTCAGTGTGCAAGGGCCACAGGAGAGCAACATGAGCCAAAAAAGATGAATGTACATCACCTGTTCTAATAAATAAACAAACACATATCTGTTTCAACAGATGATGCATCTGCTGAAAATTATTAAATAGATATATACATCTTTTGCAACTGTTGTCTAACCTGTTATATCAGATATTTTATCTGTTGCAACAGATGAGTTTTATATTGCAACAGATAGGTCATTTGATCAAAATTATCGTACTACTCTGATTACCTGTTCAAATTCATCCCAATAGATGATCCATCTATTGCAATATAAGGCTCTTCTGTTGCAACAGATGGACAATCTGTTATATAACAGTAATTAGCATTGACAATTTTGGCTTTCCAGGTGGATGTCACAATAGAAGCCACTTCTGAAGAGCATAATATCACAGATGATAATACATCAACTACTTCCAAAGAAGAAGAAAAAATGGAGTCTATTAGTTTGGGAGAATGGAAGAATTACCAGTTTAAAGGGTACAACATCTCAGACAAGGCTCTAAAAAAACTAACATAGTTGATCAATGACTATTCAGAATGGATTGGTGATGGGCTGTTAAAGCATCAAGCCGGCAGGTACATAAATTAATTTTTAAAAATATTGGTTTATACAATTCTTATTGTAAGAACGTGACATTAACACATATAAATCATCATGTAGAAAATAAAATGATGAACGCTACAAAGTGAATGAATCGAGTCTTGGTTTTGATATGTCCAACTTTGTTGTTGCACATCCCGGAATGAAAAATTGGTTTTCTTTGATGTCACAGCCCCAAACTTGCTGGAATGATGAGGTTTAAATGTTATACATATTACTATTAATTAATACTTTATTTAATTGCATCTGTGTATTAATTTTTTCGTCATGTACATTGAAATATTTGATAACATGTGCAGCATATCGATGTCATATTTTACTACCTTCGAAAGAAAACCAAGTTGGAAACACAAGAACAATACAGATACACTATAGATAATTGTTTGTACAAAGTTTACATCAATAATGCCTATGATAGGTATTGTCAATAATAGCCGAAAGTTTCCCAAAATGAGGAACGCTTAATCAACATCATCAAAGGTTTTAGCATTTCGGCTGACTCACCTTGTCATTTGGCGACAAAGTGTACATTCCAATCAATTATGGTAATGAATTCCATTGGATGTTGGTTGTCGTCGTTCTAAAAAAGAGGTGTATCCGAGTTTATGACTCGATGTCGCGAAGGAGATATTGCAGGCCTTCGTTTGAGATACAAAAGTTGGCCAGCTACTTATCTTGATATGAGTGGATTTTTGGACCAAAACATTCGTACTGAATGGTCGATGATTGAAACATACCGGGATAAAATGGGTAATCCATTTGATGTACAATATGTTGAAGGAATTTCTCAACAAACCATTGGTAGCCTGTAAGTATAAGTGTCATGATTTAGTTTCATTGTATAAATTTCACAACGCTTGCATAAACTGCAAGATATGGATTATCTGTTTTACAAAATACAAGAATTGCGGTCCTTTTGTTGCCGCATACGCCGAGTATTTGAGCGATGGATTAAAAGTACCAAATGATGGACTTGATGCCAGATTACTCCGCAAAAGATATGTTGCTCTTTTATGGAAATACAGAGAAGTGAAAGCTCAGAATTCGTACGCAAGCGACATTAAAGATCCACGATGACCAAAGCCGAATTTCGTAACACTGGATGAAGAACAACTTGTCCATATTGATTAGATCTTTATAGCTTGAGTATGTCAATGTAATAACCTATCCTCCTTGTTTTAACTTGTTGATTTATTTGTATAGTAGATCATTTGAACCCATACTAATTTTTTTTACATTTCATTTATTTGTTGAGTTATTTTATGTAATTTTTGGAGGCTTCGACTTACTTTATGTTGTCTATGAATATAATTTAACCCTTAGTTTTGAAAATGTTAATTGAAATGAAATACTAGATTCAAATATCGCAATAGATAATACATTTGTTACAACATACTACATATCTTATCAAATAGATTCAGACATATGTTGCAACATGAGATGCAACACGTAGATCATCTGTTGAAAATTATATAACAAGTCTTCCTACTTTCTTGATTTTTTCCAACAGATTACCTATCAGTTGTAGCGGATAGATTATATGTTGCAATAGATTGGATATTTATTGCGACAAATAGACTGGAAAAAATCTATTAGTGCAACAGATGACCAACTTATTCCAATAGATAATCAATCTGTCACAACAGATACTATATTTATTACAACATATATAAAATCTGTTGCATCATAAAAAATCAACTTGGCCAGACCTAAAAATTATTGTCACTAGCATATAAAGTGAAGTGGCTTAAAATAAAAAATTATTATCATGTTCGTTTCTGTCTTTGTACATATTATTTTTTATACACGGGCTCCAACCATTTAGTTAGTACCCCATAAGCCCAGACCCATTGCATCTTTCCCACAATGGTATCACACATACCGATCAGTTCTATACCGATTAGAAAATACTCGATGTATGCAAGCGAGTATGGCCCGCACACTGCACCAGTTTTATTTTTTGGGAGCTCGATGTTCTTATTTCGATCTTCGATTCCTTCGTCAAGACTTCAGCCAGCAAATGATCCATCAGCTAACTCTGCATCAACTACTTGGGTAACAACTTCAAGAGTGGCTGCATGTGGGCTAAAAATGTGTCTTCGCTGAAGATGGGTACATTGCAGTCATAAACCTTAATCTTTCCCTCATAAAGTAGTATCTCAACAGTGAGAAAATGCTTGACTTTCACATTCATAACTACAAGGATTCTTTTTGCCTAGGTCCAGCTCTTGTCGTGTGGATATGGTCTCTTCTCTCTAACATATTTAATTGCTTCTTCATCCCATTGGAACGTAGAAACTAACTTATCAAATCTTGGGCCATTGGAACCATCTAACTTATGGAGATCGGCGAACCTATCCTTGAAATTATTGTAAAAGTTGAGGTTCATTAAACTATCGGAGGTATCATAAGCATCTGGGTACGCAAATTGCCTGCCCCTCGTGAGGCAGAGAATTTCACCAATATACTGTGGTATTATAAGATAATTTTTAAATAGATTAGTAATTATAAAGAATAAAAACACAGTGGAAAGAATCTGATGTAGAGGGTTCTCTGAATCAGTTCATAAATTACCCAGCCAATGCAACTTATGCAACAGATGTGTATTATGTTGCAACAGAATACCAAGTTGTTGCAACTAATTACACATCTATTGTGTAGATTCTTCTTCGTGGAGTAGATTGGAAGTCTAGGTTAGCAAAAGTAAACTTACATTATCCTCGTACCACACATGCATATTTGTCATAATTGTAAAGTCTTCGACGGTAAATGAATGCATGGTGTATTATTTTTGAACCTTCATCCCACCATTCATGATTTCTTACAGTTCCTTCTTCTTCTCCTTGCCAAGTGCTGCGAATATGTCCACCTTCTTCAGCAGACCCTGAACTTCAACAACTATTAAAGCGGGAGGAGTTGTAGTTTTTAATATTTTTATAACGGAGAGAATTTGTCTAATTTTTCTTCTCTTTCTCCTAACTTCAACTGTATGAGTGCATGGCTCCCTCACCTCATTGGATGATATGACACCCCTCCTAGATTTTAACTCCTCGGCAGCTTCAACAATAGCCTTTAGCTCTTCAAGGAGTTTATCGTCTTTGTTCTTGCACACTTTGCATTTGAAATGAGGACATGAGGGTGGGGTGGGGTGAGAGGGACCACTTTAAGGGTGGAAGGGACTGGTGTAGGAGTGAGAGGGACTTGATACAAGAATAATCACGAATATGAACTTAAGAGAGTGCGTGTTGGACCCAAGACTAGGTGGATGCAAATGAATTTCAAAGGAGCACCTAAATGGACACCAAAACCATCCAACATATCACTCCAAGGGCGCCTACTTGAATCCATTCATTAAAGGGCCTTTTTGGTCATTTCACCTTACTTTTGTAATAAGTCTATAAATAGACTAGTTTAGGTCTTTAGTTCTTTAGTTGATGATTATTGTAAGTCTTGAACTTTTGAAACACCAAGTCCTCTCTCCTTGAGGCACAAAACCAAAACTTGTAACTAGGATAGCATTCAAGGGTGGAATCTCTTGTGATTGCTTGTTTGTTAAAAACGTTGATGCTTGAGTGGTGGACTTCGGTCTTGTATCATCGTAAGAAATTAGTGCTTGTTAAAGTGTTTTGTAGGGGTTTTAGAGTTTAATAAACTCTTTAGTTACTACTTTACATGTTTCCCTTGTGTCAAGTTATCTATCTTTTTTATCATTAAGTTTGTGTTTGCTTCCTTCTGTCATTTTTTGTCTTGCTTGTTACGGGTATTTGCGGATCACTTGTGGACTGTTTTGTGCTTGTGGATATCGTTTGGTATCATTTGGTATCAGATCCATAATTGATTTCGCTCCCATGAGATCAATCTTGGGTTTGTTCACTCAAAATAAAAAAAAAGTATTGAAAAAAATCTGAAAAACTCAAAATAGTAATCTGTCCACGTTTTTCTGTTTAGGCCAAAATTTGAAGCCTAGTTTTATTGTGATTTTTGTGTGTTTTGTGTGTTCTAGTGTTAGATCTTTGTTTCCTAAATCTAGAAGAGGTGTCTAAGGTCAAAAATCTCACAAAAAGAGTTGTGTTATTAAGTTTGGTATTCTTGACCGAGAAAGTTGTTGTTCTTGTTGTTTTCTTGGTCAAGATTTGTTATTTGAGTTTAGATCTAGGTATATTTCGTGAGTCTTGAGTGTTATTAGCGTTGGTTTGTTCTTCCCTAACACTAATAGAGTCAAGATATAAGTTGAACTCCTACTTGTGTTGTTGTTATACGGATTCAAAAGTTGGGCCGAATTGCTGTTGGTATTGTGGTTATGGATTTGTGTTGAAAGAGGTGTTGTTGTTGTTGGGAGGTTCAACTTGAACCTTGGTCTTCAAATCTTGTTGAAGGTTCTTGGTGTTCTTGGCCAATCTTCATGTCTTGAGACAAGAAGAACCTTCAATAAGTAGTGTTTGATCTTAATACCAAGTGGAAGAGTGTAGTCTTCTTGTTTATCTTGAAACAAGTTCCAAGACTATACCAAAGTAGTAAGGGACAAAGAGGGCTTTCAAAAATACTAGTTACCAAAAGGGAGTAAGGGGACTTTTCAAGACTAACCAAAAGAGCAAAGAGCCAACCACCCTTCAAAATTGTGTTTTGCCCAAAAGGTGCAAAGAAAGTCAACCTATTTTGAATGTGGAAAAGTCTCTAAAACTTGGGTATTTCCCCTCCAAAACTGAATTCACTCTTCCACAAGTTGGGAAAACACTAAAATTTTCAAATTCCACAACCATCCCAAGGCTTCCACATCACTATCTGCAACCAATCAAAGGCTGCCACATCACCCCTTTGTACAACTAATTTGTGTTTTGTAGGTAACTTTTGGCTATAATGGATAACAATGATCTTAGTGCTATTTTGGCTGGGATTGAAAATCTTTCCCGTGAAGTGGCTAGAATGAATGCGGGTCTTGATAGATTAGGCTCGAATATGACATTGTTTGATGAGAAGTTGGATCATTTGGAGAGTCGAAGAAACTCTCATTCTTCTACTCCCAAAACTTTACATCCAACGATCAATCCTCCAAAACCACCACAAAATACCATAAGCCAAGTTTCCAATTATCCTCAAAACCGAGACCTAAGTAGGCCATCTCCCCTACAAATTGATCAAGTCCAACAATAAGGACTTGGAAGCCAAATTCCTCTACTAAAACCAAATTCTCCTATCCAAGCTCCAAAATCGAACTCTCCTATCCAAGCTCCAAAACTGAACTCTCCCGTCCAAGCTCCATAACTGAAGCTCCACTTCACCAAATCAATCCTATCAATCGAAGCTCCACTTTTCAAAAGCCTAGACATCCACGTAGAGGTATATGGTAAAGAGGAACATAAAGGATATGGAGTCTATGATGAGCCTTATATGATGGAAGAAGATTTTAAGGGAAGATATACGGATCAAAGGGGATACCAAGGGCATGGAGGAAGAGTTAGTCAATGGGACCAACAAGGAACTCGCCACCAAGTATATGGGAATTGAAATGGATGAGATTGACGAAAAGACTCAAGATGGAGAGGAAGCCAAGGTTCAAAATAAAAAAGTTGGCTGAGACTTGTGTTGATGAGATCCCGTGTTCCTCATGTTCTTTGCGTACTGTTTTGGTGCCATGTCATGTTTTGCGAGTTGTTTTGAGTGGTTTCTTTTGAAGTGGCCAATTGAGCGAGGTAAAGTCGTGAATTTGTGGGAAAATTCCTCTCAAGATAGAGAAGATGATACAAGAATAATCACGGATATGAACTTAAGAGAGTGCGTGTTGGACCCAAGACTTGGTGGATACAAATGAAGTGCAAAGGAGCACCTAAATGGACACCAAAACCATCCATAATTAGCACTCCAAGGGCGCCTACTTGAATCCATTCATTAAAGGGCCTTTTTGGTCATTTCACCTTACTTTTGTAATAAAACTATAAATAGATTAGTTTAGGTCTTTAGTTCTTTAGTTGATGATTATTGTAAGTCTTGA
>NC_061113.1:30509185-30526102 GCF_002878395.1 Capsicum annuum | reverse complement strand
TCAAGACTTACAATAATCATCAACTAAAGAACTAAAGACCTAAACTAGTCGATTTATAGACTTATTACAAAAGTAAGGTGAAATGGCCAAAAAAGCCCTTTAATGAATGGCTTCAAGTAGGCGCCCTTGGAGTGCTATGTATGGATGGTTTTGGTGTCCATTTAGGTGCTCCATTGCACTTAATTTGCATCCACCAAGTGTCTAACACGCATTCTCTTAAGTTCATATCCGTGATTATTCTTGTATCAAGACCTGTACAAGGGGTGTTTTCAAAAGTAATTATTTTTTATTGAGCACCAACATGATCATAATCACGACTGGTAGCAACAGCAGCATCAGTATTGGTTCCACCATCACAAACAACTCCACCAGTAACACCCCCTAAAGAAGCACCCGGATCTGTTGCAGTTTGATATTGGTCGTGAAGAGCTTCAACATTAAGCTGACCTTGCCTAACGCTCTTCTTATGGATGTTGCTTCAGACAATTTCTTTTCTATTAATTCCACTGTTGGATCTTTGTTTGTATCAACAAAACCTAGAGTAATAAAAGAAATCATCCCCAGCTCATTATCAGTAGGCATGATCTAAGGATGCACAACCTATATCAAAGATAGGAAGCATTTAAATCATATAACAATAATTTACAGTCACTTGGGTTGCATGGATGTTAACACAACAAACTTATGCAACAGACGATCTAGCTGCTGCAACAGCTGATCTGTATGTCGCAACAAATTGACAATATATTACATCAGATTACACATGTGTTACATAATTTGCATCAGATTAGTAATCTGTTGAATTGGGTTCAAAGAACCAGAGCAACAGATGGTTAATATATTGCGAAATATGGATCTTCTATCATAACAGATTATCCATCTGTTGCACCAATTACAGTTGATGGGTAATTTGTTGTAACAGACGGCCCATCTGTCGCAATAGATGGAACATCTATTTCAATATCTTTCTTTGAGGAAAATTATTTTCATTGAAAGAAGACATGCTGCATCATTCGGAGGGTTAAATATATCAGCGTCCTGCTCCTTAATATTTTTTTCCGCCCTTTGCAGCCACCAACCACCTAAGGATCCTTGGATGAGAAACCTTATCTGGGTAATCCTTGAACTACTTTCGAAGGGAAGGAATGGCTTCACATTCCCAAACCTAAAAAAATGTAAATAGGAAGCAAGCAAAAAAAAGTCATAATAAGTATATTCATTATAAATTAATGGATGAGTAAAGATAGTGATCAATTTTACCATGAAAACTCAGGGAAAGTCGTACAAGGTGATCGTCCCTATGGATAGCTTTGTCAATAAATATTGGACAGTTAAGTAGTAGCTGTCATATCCCCAAGGATAGTCGTTGAATTTGTCAAAATCATCAGCAAATGCCAACAAATCATCTTCTATGACTTTTCTAACGTCTCTTGCCAATAAAATAGAATGGACAAACCAAACTAAGCACAATTTCTCCCTACAGTGCTTTGGTATGTCTTTATCCTCGAGATCTGCCATCAAATTCATTGCTTTGAAGCTACTACGTCCAACAATGCCCAACAGCCCATCTTTTTTCCCTTGCTTTTGTTGGACCCTTTGTGGGGTGTTTCCTTGATGAGAGGTTCTTCTGGATGATCGCATCTCAAGTCCGTCACTATTGCAAACTCTTTCAACCCAAAACAAACTGGCATGCCACAGTAGTTGATCCAGATTTCATCCATCTTTTGTTTACCCTCCTTCAGATCATTATCATTCCCCGCGTACTTGATCCTGCGCTTAAAAAGACCATATACCATGCTCATTCGAAAATAGAGAGTGCAGTCCTTAGGTAGCTCGAGAAAGTATGCAAAGCAGCTCTTGTTAAAAAGTCTGTCTATGTTTTTCTTCTTCAAAATTCTCCTTAATTCATCAAAACGTTTCCCCAACTGACATTTAAGTACAAGATCACCAGTTACTTTGTCAGGGCTATCATCAGCATTGCAACTTAAGACCTGTCGATACTAATGGTTTTGACAGAATCATGCTGGGATTTCAATATTATTTCATGCCCCATTAGTAAGAAAGATTTATCACTTTCCTCGGCTTCATTTTGGCCCGATTGAGATTGTTCAGGAAGTTCCTCCGAATCTATCTGTACTCTAGCCATTTTTATGGGTGGTTAGAAGTTGATCCACTTTCAGTTTCTTTTCTTTTGGGAGACATTTTTTAACTACAAACAATAGATAAATAAAAAATACATTTCATTTGATGTCAGCATAAGTTTTTTCTTTAAAAAAGGTAAGACAAATCTCAATAAAATAATCTACGCCACATTACAAAAAAAATACTCCAACGGATAAGCCATTAGTTGGAACAGATAGGGAATCTGTTTGAAGACCTATTTAATATCTCCCAACAGTATTCCACCTATTGCAACAAATGGACTACCAACACCACAACCAATGCCACCAAGACCACCACCAATGCCATTAATACCAACAACAAGACCACCGACACCACCACCAAAAATACAAATACCGACACCAACAACATATCCACCAACAATACCACAAATACCATCCAATAATACCAGGGTAGTCAACAAAACATTGAGAAAAACTAGAGTTTTCTCGAGTGCTTCCTATTTTTTTAGCATTAAAACACAAAATTGTTAACCCATTTTCGCAGATAATACAACTAAAAGTCTTCTTTTTCATCATTAACTAAAAAATACTAATTTTTAAAATAAATTACAAATGTAGAAATCTTGTCGAACTCTGTTACCTGCAAAGACAGAGAAAACAACGGATACAAGCGAGAATGAAGTCAAAAATAACAACTAAGTGATCAAAAATAGGAAGAAAAATGATCTGTTTTGAAGGGTTGAGCAGTATGTTGTAGTTGTTGTCTGTATTGTTGAGAGAGAGAGAGAGAGAGAGAGAGAGAGAGAGAGAGAGAAGCGAGAACTTAAGATTTGAAATAAGAAAAGTTTTTCCCATAAATAGATGATTTGTATGGGTTGATTTGTAATTTTGAAAAAGAATGATAAGTTTTAAAAGTATTAATTTGATGCGAATTAATCTTAATTAATTATTAAAATTTTAAAATATATATTAGTTTTTAAGACATTAAGTTAATAAGAGCTCATTTCAACTCAGAGTTATCGATCGACGACCTAGGTCAGGATGAACGCAATGCCAACGCCAATTGCAACAACTCAATTAAAGTTGTAGTTGACCCTATGATCATTCATTCATCCCTAATTCCACTTAAATCAATTTAGGTAATATTAATCCTAACATTAAGTTAATGAGAGCTCATTTCAACTTAGAGTGATTGATCAACAAACCGGGTTGGGATAAACGCAATACCAACACCAATTGCAAAGACTCAATTAAAGTTGTAGTTGACCCTATGAGCTCATTCATCCATCCCCAGTTCTTCCTAAATCAAATTAGGTAATATTAATCCTAACATTAAATTAATGAGAGCTCATTTCAACTCAGAGTGATCTATCTATGACTCGGATCGGGATAAATGCAATGCCAACGCCAATTGCAAAGACTCAATTGAAGTTATAGTTAACCCTATGATCTCATCCATCTATCCCTAGTTCCACCTAAATCAATTTAGGTTAATATTAATCCTAACATTAAGTTAATGAGAGCATATTTCAACTTAAAGTGATCGATCGACGACCCAAGTTGGGATGAACGCAATACCAACGCCAATTGCAAGGACTTAATTGAAGTTGTAGCTGACCTTATAAGACCATTAATTCATTCCTAGTTCCACCAAAATCAATTTAGGTAATATTAATCCTAACATTAAGTTAATGAGATCCTATTTCAACTCAGAGTGATCGATCAACAACTCGAATCGAGATAAACGCAATACCAACGCCAATTGCACAGACTCAATTAAAGTTGCAGTTGACCCTATGAGCTTATTCATCCATTCCTAGTTCCACATAAATCAATTTAGGTAATATTAATCCTAACATTAAGCTAATGAGAGCTTATTTCAACTCAGAGTGATCAATCGACGACTCGGGTCGGGATGAACGCAATACCAACGCTAATTAAAAAAACTCAATTGAAGTTATAGTTGACCCTATGAGCTTATTTATTCATCCCTATTTCCACCTAAATTAATTTAGTTAATATTAACTCTAACATTAAGTTAGTGAGAGCTCATTTTATCTCAGAGTGATCGATCGACGACCCGGGTCGGGATGAACATAATACCAATGCCAATTACAAAGACTCGGTTGAAGTTGTAGTTGACCCTATGAGCTCATTCATTCATCCCTAGTTCCACCTAAATTAATTACAATGAAATCTTTTGGAACAAACGACTGAGCTGGTGGAAATTTCTAATAGATATTCACATCTGTTGCAACAGATGACATAGCTGATTTAATTAACAAATAAATATTTGAATCTGTTTTGATAGATGATTGAGCTTTTGGAAATTTTTAAACAGATATTGGTCTCTGTTATAATAGATTATATATCTTATTTAATTATCAAGTGGACATTTACATCTATCAATATAGATGACTGAGTTGTTAGGATATTTAAACAGATATTGATATCTGTTGTAATAGTTGACATATTTAATTATCAAATAGAAAGGGTTTTTAAACAAATATTTGTATCTATTGTAACAGATGATTGTGCTGTTGGAATTTTTAATAGATATTGCTATCTATTGCAACAGATGACATATCTGTTTAAAAATCTTTTTTTCTTTTAATTTTAAATCAAGCTTCTGTCCGACTAGATAAAGTCGTAAGTACTACAAAATGCGGTAAAAAATGAAGAGTTTCTTTTTCTTGAATAACTCAAAAATGTGTTCATTGAGTAGTTTTATCTTGTCTTTTCAATGTCACTAGTCATCTGTTACAACAGATATTCAATTATCAAATGGATATTTGCATCTGTCGTCACAGTTGACTGAGTTGTCGGGATATTTAAATAGATATTGATATTTGTTGTAACAATTGACATATTTAATTATCAAATAGAAAGGGTTTACAAAACATATATTTGTATCTTTTGTAACAGATAACTTTGCTGTTGGAATTTTTAAACAGATATTGCTATCTGTTGCAACAGATATAGCTATCTATTGCAACGAATGACATATATGTTTGAAAATCTTTTATTTTTTTCAATTTTAAAGAAAGATTCTATCCGAGTAGATAAAGTAGTAAGTACTACAAAATGAGGTAAAAAAAATGAAGAGTTTCTTTTTCCTGGATAACTCAAAAATGTGTTCATTGAGTAGTCTTATCTTGTCTTTTCAATGTCACTAGTCATCTGTTACAACAGATACCAACAAATATTTAATTATCAACTTGATATTTACATTTGTCGTCACAGATGACTGAGCTGTCGGGATATTTAAATAGATATTGATATATGTTGTAACAATTGACATATTTAATTATCAAATGGAAAGGGTTTATTAAACATATATTTGTATCTGTTGTAATAGACGATTGTGATATTGGGATTTTTAAACAGATATTGCTATCTGTTGTAACAGATGACATATTTGTTTAAAAATCTTTTTTTCCTTTTAATTTTAAAGCAAGCTTCTGTCTGAGTAGATAAAGTAGTAAGTACTAAAAAATGCAGTAAAAATGAAGAGTTTCTTTTTCTTGAATAACTCAAAAATGTGTTCATTGAGTAGTCTTATCTTGTCTTTTCAATGTTAACTAGTCTTCCTCGGCCCCTCAAATTATTAATAAATATTAATTATATTAATTACTGAATATTGAAACCCACGTCTACGTACACGATACATCTAGAATTATTTCATCCCTACTCAGCTTCAGCTTCAGCCCTAAAATTATTTTATTCATCTCTCATCTTTTTATTTCTCTCCTCTTTAGCTTAGGGTTATCACAACCTTTTTTCTCTCTTCTCTCTTTTCTCTTCTTTTTCTCATAAAGATCCTTTCAGATTTAAACAGATTCATATCTTTCCTCGACTGAAATTGTTGTTTTGATCCTATTTTAACGCTAAGGTATGGTTCACTATTGCTTTTTCATTCTTGGCTTATTCTTTGCAAGTTAATTACATCTATTTTTTTATTTAATTACCATTTACCCATATGATATTTATTTTAAAAATTTGAAGAAACTTTTAAGTGTTGAATAAACGAACCGATAATTTTCATTACAATATGCGAAAAAAAGTATTCTGTTGGGAGAAGTTTAAAAGCCTTATTGGCAGTATCATTTTTTTGGTATGTATTTTGTTTGTTTCTTTGTTGTTTATGTTGTTATTGATCTTGTTGGTGGGGTTAGCGTGGTTGGAAGTTGTGGTGTGGTATTGTTGATGGTGTTGGAACAAAGGATATTGTTTCTTTGTTTTTGATGATCTTGGAATAAATGTTGTTGTTTATTTGTTGTTGATATTTTTTATTTGTTGTTTCTTTGTAGTTTAAGCTGTTATTGATGTTGCAATAGACGGAGAAACTATTGGAACAAATCAAACCACCAGCAAGGCTGGTTTGATATATTCCAACAGACTTCAAATCTATTGCAACAGACTCCACATCTATTGCAACAGACTCCACATCTGTTATAATAGACTCCACATCTGTTACAACAGACTCCATATCTGTTGCAACAGACTCCACATTTGATGCAACAGAGTCTACATCTGTTGAATAGATGAATAATGTTCTTTCAATGACATCAATTTTTTTCCCTTTTTTGTATATATAAGGAACTGACAGTTGATTAATTGTTGCCCGACCAGCACAAGAGGCTGCAATAAAGATGGGTTCAGAGGAATAAGTTGCATGCAGATGGAACTACTTCATATGTGGGAGGTATGTATTACTGATAATGTTATCGTGGAAACAAACATAGAGTACACCAATTTTGTGAATGTTATTTTTACCGATTAGTCATAGATCATTCAAATAAGATATCTACAATTTTACAGTTAAGTTTTGTAGGTCTGAGGGACCATGAATATGGTTCTGATACCCTGTTAATATTTAATGTTGGTTGTTGCTCATGTTTATTCATCAAGCGTTGTGAAGCGATCTAGTTTTGGTTTTATTGTAAAGAGATTCAATAGTGATTGGACTAACTTTTAGGGTGCATTGGACTCTGAGAAGGCCTTCAAAACCTAGCACTGCATCTAACAAGAGTGAAAAACCAATATAGTTATTGGCCTAGGCCAAATTTATATGGTTGGGTTGCTTGAGGAGATGATTATGTGCCAGTAGGTGCATTATGAGAATGACTTCGAGGGAAAATAGGTAGTTGATGAAAGACTATATCATCTGAGCACTAATTGAAGAGGAGACATATGGTAGACAGTAACTTCTAGCAAATCTATCCGATGGAATTATCTTAAAACAACATGAGAAATCTGAATCAAGTGCAAATATGAAAGTGTATCCAGCAATGTAAATTCGTTTGTTGTCTCTCTAAAAGAAAAATAGTGCAGATGGACACTTTGCTAGGGAGATACGACTAGGTAGTGTGGTCGGGATTATCACCTAGATAGAAAATAACATAAGACCAAAAAAGCAGCCTTACCAGCATCAAGGGTTGAAATGATGAACAGTAAGTCTAGAAAACTTCCGCTAACTGCAATTGCAGTTAAAGTAATGAATCTAAGCGAAGGCGACAATTTCTGAATTTTAAATTTCATCTCATGCCTTCTTGTTTGTGGTTCCAATTAAGTCCACTGCTATTGACCTGATCAGAACCACAAACGTGATTGAAAGGCAGATTGAGTGTCATTACTTCCTTAGCAATAAGGATTAATTGATTGTGTTTTATAGCCTTAGCATGCTTTCAACATTTTATGGAGAAGATCAGAGGCTTGCTGTAGTACATGAATCTCTATAATTTTTAAGTTTACCTCCAGCTTGCTTATTCTGTATTCAAGCTGGTCGTTGTCTTCTTAGAAGTTGGTCAAGAGTTCCTGATCTCTTGTGAGCTCGATCAGGAACACCACCTTTAAAGTCATAGCATTTTAGAAGGCCTTCAGAACACTTTTTTTAGAAGCCTTAAAGGAAACATGAAGGGTCATTGTATTAATTTTAGGTCAAAATATGTTGATGCAAGCTCAAGATGTGGTTCCAACCATTGAACAACTCACTTTTATCGAGCGTTGCTCAATGTAGTTTACTCAACTAATTTGATAAATTAATAAACAAAGAGTTACATAGTGTGTGATCTAAACTGACTCTACCAAGCCTATCAAACGTTATGTAACTCCAGGCTCATTACACTATCAAAAGAATTGGCTTGAGTTAGTGCACAAATCAAACGAGCTCAATCTCTCAGCCTTTCTGTTGATCGCCCTTCTCCAATATAGATGACAAGATATCTACTATGCAAAAGTCTACACCATCGCCAGAAATGCTTGCCAGGGCGAAAGGTGTTCTGAAGACATCATCAGTAATCTCTCAATACCAAGTGATATCAACATATTATGGTGTAGACTTTTGCATAGCAGATATCTTATCATCTATAATTAGAGAAAAGCGATTAGCAGAAAGGCTGAGAGATTTAGTTTGTTTGATTTATGCACTAACTTTGTCAAAAAAATTTGATGGGGTAATGAGCCTGTAGTTACATAACGCTTGATAGGCTTGGTAGAGTCAGTTTAGATCACACGCTATGTAACTCCTTGATTATTAATTTATCAAATTGGTTGAGCAAACTGCATTGAGCAACGCTCGATAAAAATGAGTTTTTCAATGGTTGGGACCACATTTTAAGTGTGCATCAACATATTTTGACCTAAAATAAATACGGCGACCCTCTGTGTATCCTTTAAGGCTTATGAAGAAAGAGTTCTTAAGGCCTTCTTCAATGCCACAACTTTAAAGGTAGTGTTCCTGATCGAGCTCACAAAAGATCAAGAACACTATACCAACTTTGAAGATGACATCAACCAGCCTAAATACAGAGTCAACAAGCTAGAGGCAAGGTTAAAAATTATCAAAATTCACAAACTAGATCAAGCCTCTGATCTTCTCCAAGAAATGTTGAAAGCATGCTAAGGCAAGAAAATATAATCAATTAATCCACATTGCTAAGGAAGTAATAACACTCAATCTATCTTTCAATCTCGTTTGTGGTTCCAATCAGGTCAACAGCAGTGGACCTGATCGAAACCATAAATAAGAAGGCATGGGATGAAATTTAAAATTCAGAAATTGCCGCCTTCTCTTAGATTCCTTACTTTAACTGCAGTTGCTTTTGGCGCAAGTTTTTTAGACTTACTGTACGTCATTTCAACCCTCGATGCCCGTAAGGTTGCTTTCTGGGTCTTCTGTTATTTTCTATCTAGGTGATAATCTCGACCACGCTACCTAGTCGCAGCTCCCTAGCAAAGTGTCTATCTGCATTATTTTTCTTTCAGAGAGACAACAGACGAATTTAAATTGTCGAATGCACTTTCATATTTGCACTTTATTCAGATTTCTCATGTTTTATTAAGATAATTCCATTGGTCAAATTTGATAGAAGTTAATTTCTACCTTATGTCTCCTCTTCAATTAGCTCTCAGATAATATAGTCTTTCTTTAACTCTCCTTTCCCTCACAGGCATTCTCCTTCGGCTCCTTCTGGCATATAATCATCTTCTCGATCAACCCTTTCATATAAATTTGGGCCAGGGGAATTTTTATTAGTTTTTTGTTATTGTTTGATGCAGTGCGAGGCTTTGAAGGTGTTCTCAGAGTCCAATGCACACTTAAAGTTAAGTCCAATCGTTATTGGTTCTCTGCAATGACACTAAATATTGACCCCTTCTTAAAACATGACACGCAACGCATAAACATGAGCAAAAACCATCAGTAATTTATAACAGGGTATCTACACCATCTTCATGAGGCCCTCAACCTTGTCAATTCTAACCCATCAAACTTAACTGTACAATGCAGGATCTTGTTTGAATAATCAGTGCATAATCAGTTAAAAACAACATTCACAAAAATATTATACTTTGTGTGTTTTATCTCGATGAACTTATCAGTAATACTTCTTAACTCACACACATATAATAGTGGATCCATCTGTACGCACCTTATTCTTCTTAGCCCATCTATGGCTTAAATTAAATAAACAGATGACTAGCAAGTTGCAACAGATGCCATATCTGTTGGAAAAGCAAACTGATATATCTATATGTTGCAACAGATTGTCAATATATTGTAAGTTATCTGACAGATGAAATATATTTTACAACAGATTACCCATCTGTTAAATTTATTTTAACGTAATTTTCTTTTCTTTCTGAAATACAATAAGAAGATAAAATATTGTATTTAGATCTTTTTTTTTTTAATTTACATATTCAAAAAGTCACCAATTTTATTTAATTAAGGGATATATGAATAGTTGTGGCTTTTTGTTTGACTACCCCTTCCAATTCAATCATTTATAAATAGGTCCCTCCGGCCTCCTTTCCTTACACTCACTCGTTCATTCCACTACACTTACAGTACAAATATGGTTGATCCAGATTCATAAAAGAATATTCATATCAAGTCCTTGCAGGAACTTCAAAGGCAGTTTGATGAACTCTAAAGGTATTTGGCCGACTTTGAAGCAAGGCTGAGGAGGGCGGCCCTGCTGCTGCCGAATGAAAATTGTTCGGTTGACAATAATAATAATAATAAGAAGAAGAATAGTAATGATAATAATAATAGTAGTAATAATAATTAGGTTATGTTTTTTCTTTCTTTTAGCGTATGTATTTTCCTTTTTTATATCGGATCTACCTATAAGGGATTCAAAAATCTATGTATATATTTTGTTTGGTTTGGTTTGGTCGACTTTGTATTTTTAATTCTTATTTAATATTTAATTATCATTCTATTTATTTTTTGTTCTCAACATGTCGATGGTTGGAGGTAGGGAATGAGCACTTGTGGCAACAGAAGGTGGTGAAAAGTCATGATTTCTCCTAAAAATGGTTCGTTAATAAATAATAAGGAACTAAATGATATACACAATTTATAACCGTAAAAGAAAGATTATTTAATTTAAAAAAAAGTCGCAACATTGGATAATTAAGTTATATGATGATTGTTAAGAAAAAGGTGAAGAGTCGTGACTTTTTGTCTAAAAGAAAAACACATACATTCAACAATGTTGCTGATGTATCAAATTCCCCATTTGTTGCGACTGATGTATCAGCTGTTAGAAAAAATCAAAAAAGCTATTAAAACAGATCATCCATTATATCTGTTGCCAGAAAATAAAAATAGTTATTATTTTATTAAAGAAATGATTATTGAAAAGGTATTTTTTTTTTAATTTATATAATAAAAAAGTCAACAAATTTGGATTAATGATATGATGATAGTTTTTTTTATGAAAAAGATAGATTATATGTTGCAACAGATATATTATCTGATGCAACAGGTTCTCTATTGTTGTAACAGATGATATATCTGTTGTCAAAGATGAGTTACCTGATGTAAAAGATATAGAATCTGTTGTCACAACTCAATAAAAATAATTTTTGAAAAGAACTAATTAATAATAATAATCTGAAAAGTCATGACTTATCACAATATTCTTAATTTAATTAAGTCATGACTTTTCATAGTAATAAAAAATATAATTAATAAATGAAGGTGAACAGTTAGATTATATGTTGCAACAGACAGGTTATCTGATGTAACAGGTTTTATATTTGTTGCAACAGATGAAATATCTGTTGTCATAGATGTATTATCTGATGCAACAAATATAGAATCTGTTGTCACAACTCAATAAAAATGGTTCTTGGAAAGAACTAATTAATAATAATAATCTGAAAAGTCATGACTTATCACAATATTCCTTTTCTTAAATTAATTAAGTCATGACTATTCACAGTAATCAAAATAAAAAATATAATTAATAAATAGAGGTGAACAGTCGTGCCTTTTTGCCTCTCATTCAAATTCAATCCTCTATAAATAGGTCCCTCCTTACTTAATCGTTCATTCAACTACATTCTATTTATTTATTGTATCTCGTCTTTCATATTACACCTGGACTTCCACCACTTTCTCTTTCCTGACTAAGGTAAGTTTTTTTCATGCCAATTTGTAGTATACGTTGTATTGCATTCGGATATTCTTAAGATATTTACTTTTATTTTTAAGTTTTTTGTCAATTCATATGTGTTCTAGATTATGGTTGATCTAGTGTGAGATGTTGTTTTTCTGCAAGATGTCGTGAATGAACTTCGAAATCAGGTTCGTGACCTGCAATGGGAACTAGGAGCAGTTAAAGCAAGAATGCTCCATGAGATCCACAGGCTGAGGAAGGCCTTGCTACTTTCGGTTGAAGATTGGCGGGTAAACAGGGAAGAGTATAAGTTAGCTAGGGAGGAGGCTAAGTTAGCAGTTACGGCAGCTAAGACGGCAGCATTTGAGAGCTTGTATGCGGGGTTACAGGAGAAAGGAGGGGAAAGAAATTTGTTTAGACTCACTAAGGCTAGGGAAAGGTAGGGTCGTGACCTCGATCAGGTGAAGTGCATTAAGGGGGAGGACAGTACAGTGTTGGTGGAGGACGCCCACATTAAGAATAAATAGCATTTATATTTTCATAGGTTCTTGAATGATAAAAGGGATAAGGCTATTGTGTTAGGGGAGATGGAGCACTCAGAGGAGTGTCGAGATTTTAGTTATTATAGACGTTTTAAGGTAGAGGAGGTTAGAGCGGCTGTTCGCAGGATGCGAAGGGGTATGGCGACGGGGCCTAATGAGATACCTGTGAATTTTTGAAAGTTTGGCGAGGTTGGTTTAAGGTGGTTGACTGGATTATTTAACGGAATTTTCAAGACGGATAAAATGCCCGAGGCTTGGAGGTAGAGTACTATGATCCCTCTTTAGAAGAACAAGGGTGACATTCAAAGTTGCAATAACTATAGGGATATTTAGTTATTGAGTCACTCTATAAAGATTTGGGAGAGAGTGGTCGAGATAAGGCTGAGATGGATAGTGTCTATTTCGGAGAAACAGTTTGGATTTATGCCTGGCCGCTCGAAGACGGAGGCAATTCACCTGGTGCGGAGGCTGGTGGAATAGTATAGGAAAAGGAAGAAGGACCTGCACATGGTGTTTATCGACTTGGAGAAGGCATACGACAAAGTCCCCAGGGAGGTGCTTTGGAGATGCTTAGAGGTGATTGGAGTCCCGGTGGAATATATCAGAGCAATTAAGGACATGTATGATGGAGCTAAAACCCAGGTGAGGATGGCGGAAGGAGACTCAGAGCATTTCACATTCTTGACAGGATTGCATCAGGGATCTACTCTTAGTCCCTTTTTGTTTGTTTTGGTGATGGATGTATTGACGCGGCGTATTCAAGGAGAGGTGCCTTGGTGTATGCTTTTTGAAGATGATATAGTTTTGATTGATGAGACATGGGGGAGGGGGGTGAATGATAAATTAAAGGTGTGGAGACAAACTCTAGAGTCTAAAGGGTTCAGCTTGAGTAGGAGCAAGATAGAGTATTTGGAATGCAAGTTTAATCACGTGAGGCTAGAGAATGAGGTGGTAGTAAAGTTGGAATCACAGGTGGTATGTAAGAAGGATAGTTTCAAGTATCTCGGGTCCATGATTCAGGGTAACAGTGAAATCAACGAGGATGTCTCGTACCGTATTGCGGCAGGATGGATGAAGTGGAAGCTCGCTTTGGGGGTGTTGTGTGATAAGAAGGTGCCGCCCAAGCTTAAAGGCAAATTCTACAGGGTGGCAGTCGGTACGTCCATGTTGTATGGAGCGAAGTTTTGGCCAGTTAAGAACTCCCACATTTAAAAAATGAAGGTGGCGGAAATGCGGATATTGCGTTGGATGTGTGGGCTAACTAGGGGGTAGAGTTAGGAATGAGACTATCAGGGAGAAGGTTGGTGTGAATCCAGTGGAGAATAAGATACGGGAAGTCCGATTGAGATGGTTCGGACACATGATGAGGAGGGGCATGGATGCCCCGATTCGTAGGTGTGAGAGGCTAGCTTTTGATGGTTTTAGGCGGGGTAGGGGTAGACCGAAGAAGTACTGGAGAGAGGTGATTAGGCGGGACATGGAGCAGTTACATCTCACTGAGGACATGACCCTAGATAGGAAGATCTGAAGGACGCGAATTAGGGCAGAAGGCTAGGGTCAGTTTGGGTCGCTAGTGTAGGGCATCACTTGGTGGGGGTATTATTCTTGTTATGATACCTTATTTCATGCTTTATTACGAATCTATTTACTTTTCTCTGTTTACTAGTACTTATGGGTGTCGTATTTATGTTATCCATCTTGTTCCATGCTTTACTATGAATTTGTTTAGTATTCCGTGTCTCGAGCCAGGGGTCTATCGAAAATAGTCTTTCTACTTCTTTAGAAGTAGAGGTATGGACTGCGTACATCTTACCCTCCCCAGACCTCACTATGTGGGAATACTTTGGGTTTGTTGTTCTTGTTGTTTTAGTCTATGTATATGAATTTATTTTTTGTTTAATAAAAAAGTTATGTTTGAACAACTTTGACGTTTTAATTCATATTTAATTTTCATTCTGTCTATTATCTTCTCAATAAACATGTCGACAATTGGATGTAAAAAGGAATAATTTAGAATTCAGTAGCAATAGAAAGATTTATCTGTTGGATTTGTGGTAGGGGATGATCAGTTGGTGGGACAGCAGACGGTATTTGAAATAACCATTGTTTGCTACTCAATCAAAATTTCACAAGAGAAGAAAGCTTTTAACATGGGTCGGCGTATAGTCTCCCTATTGAATGATGTTTATATTTTAATTTGAAGAAAAAATGATTAATGCAAAGGGTAAAACATGGATTTTTTATCTCTTCTTGATTAATGAAAAAAGACAAGTAAAATGAAAAATCAAATTAGAAAATTTGAGACGGGTAATTGGACGTAAGGAATAATTTTGAATCCAGTAGCAATAGCAAGAGTTGAAACATATTGCTTATCTGTTAGGTTTGTGGCAGGGGTTGATTTGTGTTATTCCAAACAGATTAATCATCTGTTGCAACAGATATGAAGTCTAATGCAACAGATAATCAGTCTGGTGTAACAGATAATAAGTCTGATTCAACAGATAACTAGTCTGATGTAACAGATAAATATTTATTGCAACAGTTTACTTATCTGATGCACCTTATGAGTGATCTATTTAAATTATGGGAACTTATGTTGGATTCATGATCGGGTTCTATCCATTGTTGGAAAAACAGCAGTAACTGGTGTACCCAGATGACAAATTCGAATAAAAATTAAAATTTTACTTACCAAAGTCACATATGAAGTAATGCTAAAGTGGAAAGTGATGTAGAAAATAAAATTTGACCTAAGAAATTGGTCAGATAGCGGCAGTAGCAGTAACAACAACAACAACAACAACAACAATGGTCGACAAGAAGAAGATGAAGATAATAATGAAGTAGAAGATGATGATAATGAAGCAGAAGATGATGAATAAAGCAGCAACAAGAATGAACAACAATAATCATGAAGAGAGAGAAAACAACAACGGATGAGAAGAGAGAGAAACACACTTTTTCCCTCCGTTTTCTGTTATATTGACTAACATTTGGATCAAAGTGTAAATTTAAAAACTTCTGCGCTATTTTCAAACTTCCCTAACTTTTTAAATTCATAATAAAGTAATTGTCACATCCACTCAATAATTAAGACTTATGTTAACTACACCTCATTTTAAAAACTTTTTTGTCACCTACAGCCTAAACTCCCTACAAACTAAGTCTCAATTCAATCTTAGAATACTTAAAGTTACATAAATTTAATTTTTTTAAGTTAAGGTCAAACGTCAGAATTGACTAATTAGTACATCCATAAATCGAATTTCAATTCAATCTTATATTATTCATAGTTATATAAAATTATAAATGGAAGTAATTTATTTTTTTCAATCAAATTAAAATCAAACATTTATGATTGACTAATTGTTACATCCACAAATTAAGTCTCAATTCAAAATTATAATACTCACAATTATATAATTTGAAGCAATCAATCAATTAAAAATAATAAATTTGTATTAACTAATTGTTACCTGCACAAATTGAGTCTCAATTCAATTGTACAACACTTAGAGTTATACATTTTGAAGCAATTTAATTTTACAATCAAAGTCAAACATTTATATTGACTAATTATTTAATACAAAAATTGAATTTCAATTTAATCTTATAATATTTAGTGTTACATAAATGAAAATAATTTAATGTCAAACTAAAGTCAAACATTAGGATTGACTAATTATCACATCCACAAGTTGAGTTTCAATTCAAATTTTATTATACTTGAAGTTCGATAAACTAAACCAATTTATTTTTTTAATTAAAGTCAAACGTTAGAACTAACTAATTGTTCCATCAACAAACTAAAACTCAATTCAATTTAATTATACATAGAGTTACATAATTTAAATAATTTATTTTTCAATTAAAGTGAACATTGGAATTGACTAATTGTCACATCCATTAACTGAGTTTCAATTCAGTCTCATGTTACTTAGAGTTATATAAGTTGAAGCAATTCAAATTTTCAATTACAATCAAAAATTTGAATCGAATAAC
The DNA here is from genome assembly GCF_002878395.1 of Capsicum annuum. NCBI lineage: Eukaryota > Viridiplantae > Streptophyta > Magnoliopsida > Solanales > Solanaceae > Capsicum > Capsicum annuum. Next base: position 30,509,524 of record NC_061113.1, on the reverse strand, counting down.
TGTTACATCCACAAATTGAATCTCAATTCAAATTTTTAATTGAAGATATATTTTGTATTGACTAATTGTTATGTCCACAAATTAAATCTCAATTCAATCAGATGTATTTAGAGTTATATAAATTGAAGCAATTCAAATTTTCAATTTATGCCAAATGTTCATGTCAAAGTTTGACCTATGACTATCATTTTTTTTATATCTTCTTTACCTTTTAATTTTTTTTCAATAATTTTATGTATTCTATGTTATTTTTATATTTTTTATTAATATTTTAAATGTTACATTATTTGTCCAAATAAACACTTGGTTATTAGTTTTAAGATTATTTCATATATTGTA
>NC_061113.1:30342384-30506185 GCF_002878395.1 Capsicum annuum | reverse complement strand
CAAATATCTCATACTTTTAGTTTATAATTTATTACTAAGAAAATAATTTTTTCAATAATTCTGATAATAAATTTTAAAAGATCATACATATATAGATAAAATATTACAATTACTTTCTACGAAAGTTGCTTTCTTATGTATTCAGAAAAAAAGATCGCACAAAGTATAAATATTATTGCACCAATAATATAAAATATGATTCATATAAAATATATTATACAAATATGTACTCAATTATTTATTTTAAGGTTATTTCATATTTGTGAATTTTTTCTAAGATTTTATCTTTATTAAAAAAATTCTCTTCAATTTATGTAATATTGTTTTATTATTTAATATTTTTTTCTTATATTATTTGTAAATATATACTCAATTGCTAGTTCCAAGGCTATTTTGTATCTTGAATACACACACAGAAATATGTTTACATTTTCCTATTTTTGTTATTTATTTTATATTTGCATAATTAATATGATGATCTTTCGAGTGTAATATCTTGTTCAAGATAATTCTTTTATTATCTTTAACTATGTTTAATATTTTAAAAATAAAATAATTAAGTTAATCTTCCTTTTTAATGAATAAAAAAAATATATGATAGTTCTTTAATTAGTTTAATCACTTATGATTTGGACATAATAAAAAAGTAAATAATAAATTAATTTTTATATAGAATAACGAATAAAAATAATCAAAATTATTATAGAAGAAGGAAGAGCAAAAGAGATTGTAAAATTTTAGGCCTTGTAACAATTTTATGGAGGATATAAATTATTTCAAATTAAGAACTTATTAAAAAATAAACAATTTATTGAGTAGAATGTGTGTTGGTAGTGAAAGATATTCCCTCCTTTAAAAAAGAATAACTTATTTTGACTTGGCATAAAATTTAAGAAAATAAAAAATATTTTTGAATTTTGAGATCTCAAATTAAAATTGTGTCAAATGTACCAAAATACTCTTTAATCTTGTGGTCCTAAACATGTCATGTGGAAAGGTAGAATTAAAGCATTTCCAAAAAAGGGAAGGATCATCCTTTTTGAAACAGACTAAAAAAGAAAATAGGTCATTTTTTTTAAATGGAAGAAGTAATTATTATCTTAAGAAAGAGGATTTAGGGATACGTAGGATGGGGTTGAGATTTGTTTGGGGGGGGGGGGGCGTTGCAGGGAAAACTTGGTAAATTTATGAAAAAAAGTTACTTGATAAATAATTTATGTGAAAAAATAAAAATCTTTCACATTTAGGCAATTTTTTTTTGGAAGAAAATAGAGAAAAAACATCATTTCCACCCCAAAATATACAAGAAATGTCTAAGTCAAACCTAAACTATCTAAGTAACCTATTACATATTTAAACTATAAAAAAGTGATACTTTTTACTCCATAGATCTGACGTGAAAAAAATATAATTAATTAAATAAAAAAAGGCGTGTCTACATTAAAAATTAATACAAAAATAAAAAAAAAAAAAATGAAATACTCCTCTACTCAACCCCCAGCATTATCTCCCCTCCCCCACCGCCAAACCATCATCTTCTTCATCACCCCCTACCCCCAAATCATCATCTTCTTCATCACCCCCTACCCCCAAATCATCATCTTCTTCATCACCCCCACGTCTGAACTCCAACCCCACTCCAACCAACATATCTTCTTCATCACCCCCACCACCAAATAACACAATTTCTTCACACCCCACCATCCATCCCCACCAAATCGACGCTAGTTTCTTCAAGCAATTATTAGTCGGTCCTCAAAATTATAAAGCTCTTCAAAATCTAAAAAATAATTCCCAAAAAATTGTTGTATCAAAAAATAAAATAAAGAATTGCATCGTGGGCATTAACCTCATAACAATGGAGGTTTTGGATGCCTCTTCCTCCTATGGCTGCTTTCAAAGGAACAAGTGCTTTGAATATTATAGGTTTATCTTGTGTACCTTACGTTCGATATAGCGTATACCAACATATGTATGGTAAGGGACTTAGCATTGTTGAAAAAAATTAGATTTAAAGTTTCTGAGATGCGAAAGTCCCTGGATGAAATTAAAGCTCTGAGTGCTGCAATTGACAAGTTTACCGCAACAGGACATTTTCCAATCTGTGATTCTTGTGTCGGTGTTGCGGTTTCCGCTGAGAATATCTGAGTAGTAGCGCGTAATTAGTGAAATGTTAATAATAGAACAATTTGTAGTATGTTGGCAGCTAAATAGAAACTAAGAAGCTGGAATTGAGGTTTTGGCTGCATAGTTATGATAATTTTGTTGCTAAGATAAATCTCCATTGACCTCGTAACAAAATAAATAAAGCTTTTCATTTCTAAATTGGCTGCATAGTTATGGTAATTTTGTTGGTGGAATAAAGTTTATGGTGGTGAATATGGTGTTTATGACCTCATAACAATGGAGGTTTTGGGCATAGATTTCATAACAATGAAGGTTTTAGACATTGAAGAAGAAGAAGAAAAAAATAAAAAGAAAAAAGAAAGATTTATAAAAATAATAAATTTATTATTTTTTTCGAATTATGTTGACGTGGTGCTGACGTGGCAGGCGTGTGTGGAACACCGCACCACGTGCAAGTGGTGTAATGATTTACAGGAGGTAAAAAGTATCACTTTTTATAGTTTATGTGTGTAATAGGTCACTCAGATAGTTTAGGTGTGGCTTAAACTTTTCTTGTATAGTTTGGGGTGGAAACGATACCTTTTCTCAGAAAATATTTTAAACGTTTATAATTAGGCAATTCTTTCATAAAAAAAAAAATGATAATAGATAAAGGTACTGATTAATTGATGTTTAGTGAAGGATAAAAATTGAGCAACAAAAATGGATTTCAAATACAAGTTAACTTGTACGTTAATTAAAAAAAAATAGATTATTAAAATATTGAATATATTAATTGTTGGCAAGAATGCTCACGAGTACTTAAAGATTCTCCTTATAATGAATGATTAAATTAATTAACAAATGATTAAAATTAAATTTGGAGGAAAAATTAATGTTTCGAAGGAAAAATTGGTGCCTAATTATATTTAGTGGGTTAAAGGGTAATAGTGTAATTAAACACAGTTTGAACGTTTTCTGGACATAGGCTTTTGGCTATTTTGCTTTTTTTTTTTTTTTTCATTTTAAAATTAATTATCTATAATATATTAAAAGTGTGAAGACCTTATAAAGTGATTTGAACTTTTTCCTAATTAGAAAAATATTCCTAAAATAGAATAGAAAAATACTCCTAAAATAAGACTTTATTAAGAAAATATTTTTATAAATATTGAGATGTATGTTAAACTAGAGAAAAAATTGATTTACTTATTTGGAAAATATGATTGACGTACATCTAACTTGGTTCAGTTGCATGTCTAGATTAATGAATGCTTAATTTTCTAACCTTCAACTTCTTCACTATTTTACTCAACATAATAAAATTCAACGTGTAGGTATATATATTTTATTTGTTTTCATTCAAGTCATTCTTTCGTGTCAAAATTTTCGCTCAGACAAGAATTATTTTCATCAAAACTGAAGTTTTGTGATCACTATTGTATTATTTTGTTGTAGTTTACAGATCGTAGATGAATTCACAGGTGGAAGATGAATGTCAATCGGCTTTGAGGAATTTTTTTAGGTAAAGATTAAGTTTAATTTTATTATTTTTATATCTCTGTTTTGAGAATTTTTTGGTGTAAAGGTAAAGTTGTATTATTTTGATATCTCTATTGTCGTATTATTTTGTTATAGTTTACAGATGGTAGATGAGTGTCGGACGACTTTGAGAAATTTTTTGTGTAAGGATTAGATTTAATTATATTGTTTTAATGTCTCTATCATCGTATTGTTTGTTGATCGGGTTTGAGAAATTTTTTGGGTAAACGTTAGGTTCAATTAAATACATTCTACAAAAGATGTTGAATTTAATTATTGTATTTATCTTTATTATTTAAACAAATATCTTATTTAGTGTAACATTTGACATTAATAAAGTGAGATACACGCACAAGGCGCATACACCTAAACTATTAATTTAAAAAATAATAAATGAAATCGAAGAATTTTAATAAATTTATAAAAAGAGAAAAAGTCTTAAAAGTAAATATTAATAATAAAATATTATTATATTTTAAAATTAGTTATGCAAAAATTTCAGATAAATTTTTATATATATTAGAGATTTTGAAGTTTGTATAATAAATGAGCGGTGTCTAAAACAGCCATCGCTTAAAAGGTTTTCATCAATCACACTCCCCTTAAACCCTAGTCCCCTCTTTCTCTTCCTCAATGGGCGGTTCACGCCGGAAATACAAGCGCTCGCGTACAAAAGTTCGGGTCGGTCTACCAAAGAAGAACCCTAACATATTCAAACCGGCGTTTTCCCTTCCACCGAAGCTCCGATCACTTGTGAATTCTCATTGGGATGATAAAGGCAGCGTTATCGACAATTACAAGTCATTCGGCGTCGTTTCGAACCCTAATTTGCTCGGTGTTCGTTGCCGTACTTCGCATATGATTGAAGCGGATTCATTGCAGGTTCCGCCGCCAAAGAAGAGGAAGGTGGTAACGGAGGAAGGTTGTGGTGATGAGGGGGGTGATGGGCTTGAGGATTTGGATGATTCTGGTAGTGAAGTTGAGGAAGACGGTGAGTGCTTTTTATATTACTGTTACACTGTTTGTGGATGGTTGTTAATTGTTCATGATGTACTGTTTGTGGATGGTTGTTAATTGTTCATGATGTATTTATTGTATTGTGTTGTACTTTATTGTTTGGGTAGATTGAGTCATTTTCCGTCAATTCACAATGGCGATTCAATGGAGTGGGATGAGCACCACGAGGTCTCAGATTCAATTCCCAACATAGACAAACACTAGGTGATTTCTTGGTACCTGTTGCCGATGGGAGATGACAGGTATCCCTCGATTTAATCGAGATGCGGGCAGGTTTGCCTGAAGCTGATGAGAGATGGCAGGTATCCCTTGATATAATCGAGGCGCGCAGGCTTGCCCGAACACCGTGGTTATCAAAAAAAAAAAAAGTAAAGAAAAAAATGAGGAAAAATAAATAAGGTGCACCCAAGGTGTGACCTAATGGTCACGGAGGTAGTTTGGAACCACGAGGTCTCAGATTCAAATCTCATTGGAGACAAAAACACTAGGTGATTTTTTTTCATCTGGCCTAACCTTGGCGGACGGCTATCTGATACCCGTTGTTGGTGGGAGGTCACATCCATGGAATTAGTTAAGGTGTGCGAAGGCTAGCTCAAACACCACGGTTATTTAAAGAAAAAAGTATTGCTTCAAATAGAGCTACTATAAAAAGTTACCCTAAACTATAAAATAGGATTATTATATGATAATAAAGACAATGTGAAAAAAAAAGGTAACGATGTGATCCAATAAGTGGGTCGTTACACAAAATGCGACTTTTTGTTATTACCTAACGATGGACTTAATACAACAAATTTAAGTAACAATTAACCCCGACATTGTATTTAAACCGACCTCAGAATACAATACAATAGGTAAAACCATCCAAACAAGCTGTTTAGTTGCTGTTACTCTAGGAATTCACTTGTTTAATTAACTATGCTACCTCAGGTCTCAAACTAGTTGAGTGGGCTAAAAGTGAAGTACTTCATAATTCATATCCATTTTGCTTCATTTGTTCATTCATATCAATGCTAAAAATTGAGCCTTTTGAGGGAAATTAAGGGTTCACTATAACTAGAGGCTCTTAACTCTGATGTACAAGTCCCTAACAAGAATAAAAAGATTCTTAACAAACAATGAGGTGGAGGACCTAATGTGTAAGTGTAGCAACAATTAAGCATTTATCTCAGCTGGTTGGTGTGGCTATTTTGTTTACTCTGGAGAAGTTATCATGAGCTAAAAGTTCTGTTATATAGTTACCGACTTCAAAAATAAAAAAGTTCTGTTATATATAGCTGGACTATGGTTAGACTAGGATGGTGCAATGTCAATAATGCTAATGTTATTTGATATATTTAATGCATAGATTTCACATTATTTTTTGACCTAGTTAAAGAGATCTGATAAGATATACCATCTGGCTACTAAGAAATTTTCTTTTGCTTGGTTGTTGCGTCTATTGGAGCGTTTCTGGGCTGTGGGTTACCATAGTAGATTGGTATTAGATTATGAAACGCATACGATTTGCACCGCTTGCTTCAACTTCATTACTTGCGTCACCAAAAAGAACATACTACTATATAATGAATGGGAGTGCCAGCCTTCTGCTAAAGAAAAATACCTTTAGGTCCTTTTCCTCTTTTCTCTTTCAAAGAAGTCGTATCTGGAATGTTTCAAGTGATAGTGGAAACTTCCACACTTGCAGTATTCTGTTACTACTTAGCTGTGAAGTCAATGAGAAACTAAAATCACTATGCACAATATTTTCCTAATGGAGAAGAAGTTTCCAGTTAGGTAGTAAGGAGTTCATCTTGGAGAATGGAGAGAAGGATTGCAAGAGGCTGCACATGGAAATGCCAGTTAAATAGTCTTTTAGGATGAATAACAAATTACCGTTGCAGAATTAAGACAATGTCTAGATTCCTGTTTCACTCTTCCAACTGCAAACAAGCATGATGAATGATATGGTGGGTGACCTGTTATATTTGTTATATAGCAGTGAAGACAATTTAGTTTAATAAGAGTCTGATCCTTGTGTTTTTGTTTGTCATAGCATTCATATTCCATGATATTAATATGTGATACTTTTGATTCTGAACTTTAGATCTTAAGTCAGCCCTTGGGAAAAAACGAAGGGATGGAAAAAGTGCTCCTCTGCAACCACTGACTACTATACAACGAGTCTATATTAGCAGGCTTGTGGAGGAGTATGGAGATGATTATCAGGTAATAATGGGAGATTTACAAAATCATTTGGCATGTATTTTCTCTGTCGTTTACTTACTGGAGACATGGTTTTTTATCCTTTTTCCAGAGCATGTTCATGGACACAAAACTCAATAAAATGCAGCATTCTGTAGCAACATTAGAGAAACTCTGCAAAAGGTATCACATGTACATGGATAAAAATCCATTACTTGTTGGCTGTTGAAGACGATCCGGGATAATTCACATAACAATATGATATCCACACTCGGTAGGGTCACTCATTCATCAAGGGTGACTGTTAGCCAATCTTTGCACATCAGAGTGCTTGTATTAGGCTTCATTTGCAGAAATGGTGGAAATGAAGAGAGCCCGGATGCGATATTTAGCTTATTTTCCCGTTTCTGCTGATTTCTTTAGAATTTCCTTCTTGAAACTTGTTTCTTTGTAAAATGAGATCGGTATCACATTCAAACGATGGCTGTATTTTTCACATGTTGCCTCAATGGGACGCAACATATTATTTTGTCAATGCAAGGTTGCGTTCTCAGCCAACCAATAGATGGACACCCGATGCGGATAAGTATATAATTTTCCCTCAACATTCCTTCCTCTTTTCTCCATGTAACATTGAAACAAAGTGCCGCCTTTGCACTTTCGATCAGTTTCTTTGTGATACACACCATGTTGTTCGTCCCTTTCAAGTGTGATTTTGGTATTATCAATAGCGATATTGTTTATGTGGGAAAAAAAATCGTGATGGATATGTAATGACCATCTGAATGATTGAATTGATGACTGCTCTAATCTCTTCGACATAATGAAAAGGAGATATCAACAATTCAATTCTGACTTCTCAAGATAAAATCATGTCACCTAGATTTTTTTTAAAAAAGAGACCCTTTCTTTCAAATTCTAGCTTAAGTGGGACTATCGTGATGTGCAATAGTACCATACTCATTTTGCAAGTGAAGTAAATTCTTCTCCGATGCTCAATACTTGTTCTTAACCACCAAGGAATATGGTGGAAATATGGTTTTTTTCATCCTTAATTAAGTTTTCAAATTCGAGGAGAATGGAGAACCTAACAAGAACCATTCATTCCCTATAAATGCGAAGCTGAAAATAATGTAACGCCCCAATGTAGCAAATTACTAATGTCTTTTCTCTACACAAGTAACACAATGCACATCTAAATGCTGAGACAGTGAAATTCAGGTGCCAAATGATAAAAGGAAAAAAAAAAAGGTAAGAACTTCAAGGAACTGCCTTCTGGAAATCTCGTACTCCATTTATCCCAATTCATGTGAATTTGATTGGACAAGACATTTAAGAAAGATTTTTTTTTAACAAAAAACTTATAATCTACCATTTTAACAAAAAATTTCTAATCTAAGATAAACCACCCCACTTCTATTAATTATAAATTATCTCATAAGGATAAAATGAACATTTTAAAATTAAATTATTATTAAGGGTTTATCTGGTATGAGGAAAATGTTTTGTTAGAAAATAGATGAATTTCTACTTTTCTTCTAGTGTTTGATAAGTAAACGATCTAGAAAAATACTACGCTGGAGGAATGGGATAAGGAGTGAGGGCTCAGGACAGGTTGGGGGTGGAATGGTCAAAGGGTGGGGATGGGATGCTGGGTGTGGGAAGAAACCAATGAATGTGAATTATCAATTATAAAACTTGTTTTCCCTGCTTTTAGTAGAAAGTCTTCTCCTCATTTTGAAGAGCTTTGTTTTTCAAAATTTTTGATAAACCAAACACGATAAAATTGAAAAACATAATTTTTTGCTAATCCCAAGAAGACTCCAAATATAAAAATGGTCATTCTCTTTTAATTGAATTAAACAAAAAAAATCATCACATAAATTAAAAGGGTGAAGTAATAGGAGATTTTGAGTTCCACAAAACAATTTCTCTTACAAAGTACGGCTTGAGTTACTTGATCCAATACCAAATTCTTAAAAACAGGTAACATAACAAAATTATGCAAATATTTACAAATTTTAGCTGCACTTGTTTGGGGCATGAACAGCAGAAACACAGAGAAATGTAACAAAATCTATGTTGCTGGAATCCCTCAAAAAAGAAACTACACTCATTTCGGATCCTCCAAAAATATTTCTCTAAAAATGCAATATTTCTGGAGGATCCGGAATGGGTACAACAACATTTTGAATTCAAATCCAAGCAAAACATAGAAGAAAATGCAGGAGAACCAAATGCTACTACGCAAGACTAATATTATTGTTCAGACGCCAATAAATGCCCGACACTGAGATTCCCAATGCTCCTTAGCAAGCCGAAGTCTCTCTACTCTCTCGGTTTGAAGGCGCTCTTTCCAATAATCAGGGCAACTGTTCAAAAATGTGGATGTGAATTAGAACATAAGCAACAAGAGTGCATAAAGTATAACCTCCTACAGACTTGATAGACATAATCCGACCACCCATTACAGAAGAAAGAATACCTTCTACTCAGTAGAATGTTGAGCTCCTCCAGATGCACAGCACCTTCATACACTCCTTCCTGATCCAAACAACAAAAAATATGAGATAGACTGTTATGTCACAAATCATGAGTAACATCGTACCAGCACAAAGTAAATCAGAACTGAATAAGAAATAAGCTGGTGCAGAAGCTAGAAAACTGAGAGATCAATCACAACCGAACAGATATTATTGAATACTAATTTCTTTGCAATTTATGTCTATCACTAAAATAATGTTCGGAAATTTCTTAAGAACAGTACTCTTGCATTATTAAGCAGATTTTGCAAAGCAGGCACATCTTGGTATTTCTCATGAGTTCAAAAGTCCATGTAAAAATTTCCTTGTTTCAGGGATGATGGTAGGGAAGCTGCTATATTGTAAACGGAGGAAACAAGCCCAGAGAAATATTTTGATTCAAGTAACTTTTTTATCCTCTCTGATGTGACAGTACCACTCAGTTAAACATAGGCAATTTGGTATTCAGTGTTCAAAAAAATACTGGGGCTTTGTAACATATTATTCACAAGTATTGAGACTTTGCACTGGTGGAGGTGACATGTATCTTGTGGAATTAGTTAAGGTGTGAGCAAGCTAGTCCGGACACCAAAGTTATTAAAAAAAAAGTATGAATCTTTGCTCTCAAGCCACTGAATGAAGATCGAAAGTTTAACTAACCTCTCGGCAGAGAGGGCATTTTTCCTTGGGATTTGCCGCCTGCAGTCCATCCACTATGGTCACTGATGCACCTTTGCAAGCACAGATATAGCAGAAGATATGACCACAAGTGAGAGACACTGGGTCAAATACGGTATCCTGCATAAACAGATGTATTTACAGCACTGTTCCATAAAAAAAGAAACCCCAAAGTTAACCTCCGCTTTATATATCCTGCATGCTAAATGGATGACAAATGATAAATCTAATTGGGAAGTTTCTGCAAGGATTGCTAGGATATAGCGCAACAATACGTTTTTCTTGAAGAGAAACTGATATGCTGAAAATTACAGAGATAACAACCTTTCAGCTAAGCTACACTAGCAACTGATGACATGCAACAGAGTTTGAAGTCAAAGCAACAAGATGTATTTCAAGTATCATATCTGGTATTTTTGAGAAACTTTCCTAGATTTAATATTCAGTAGGCTAGTTTATTAGGGATTGGATAAGTGCTGGTCCCAGCATTTCGCTCCAGAAGATTCACCATAGCAGCTTTTCCCTTTTAAAAAAACTCATGTTGGTCAACTTTGTAACAGCCTAGTTCGTGATTCACTTATCTAAGCAACAAAATGGTTATCTCTACTCACAGGTCAATTTGTGCTGCGACCACAATGTTTTTTTTTTTTTTTTATTAATCGGAGTCTAAGTTTGTCTACATGTCTGCAATAAGCAGAAGAAGTCCCTAGAGTTGCAAGGCAGAATTTGATAAAGCTGCAAGGCATAAGGTTGTGAATGTAGCTCATTTAATGGTAGGGTGGGCATAGTTTGGGTAAAACCAAAGTACGAATATTTTGGATTTTCATATCACGCATTGAATTATAGATTTTACTTTAAAAATTTTCAGATTTGGGACTCTTGATTTTTGGATATCCGAAGAATATCTGAAATTTGCATACCTTATATTCATCTCCACTGATTAGACACTAGCCCATATACCTAACACTAAGTCATTCATTGTGATTGTATTTTCCATTGTCATTTGAGGAGTTATGACACTGTGTCCTTAAGTAGGTATATTAATTATGTTTAAATCGCATAGAGTTCATAACGACTGAATTGTAGCTAATCCAATTATGAACTATTATAGCATGATCTATCTAGACATGATTATTCTTTTAGATTAGGATTTGCTAGATAATAGTTTCATAGCTAAAGGGGAATTTCTTCTTCTTTTTTTTTCGAGTGGTGGTGGTGCTGCTGGGGTATGTGGTGGGGGTAATACTTGGATGATAACATAAAATACACGATATGGCGAAAGAGCGAGCACGTACCAAACAAATGGAACAGGTCAAATCAATATCAAGCTTGATAGAATCAAAGAGCTCACAAGTGAGAGATGGTTTCCCTTCACTGAACGCCAGGAAGCAACCATCAAAAAGTGCAAGAGCTTTTCCATTTTTTTCCTTGTTTTCTCTCAAATTGATGTGAAAAGCCATAAGTTCACACAGCCAGGGGGACTGAAGGATCTCAATGTGCATACTTTGAGCTTGCGACTTGAATGCCTGGCCTTGCTTGGAATAATGAATCTACAGACAGACGAGGGAAAGTTAATCAAGGAAACAAACTCAGTTAATATGCTGAATTAATTGTCCATAAGGGAAATACCTTGTCATATTTCTTAAGTATTTTACGCACGGCAATTGCATTGATTATAGCATAGGTGACAAGATCCTTTCCTTCTTGAACTAAAGCAATATGGTTTCCTTGTATTCTTTCTTTGAGCAAGATAAGATACTTGCGGAAACCCGATGAGAGATGCAATCCAAGCAGTCTCTGCGCACGTTTATTGAAGCTGCCAACAACTTCAGACATCTCCTTAAGCAGAGATGGAAAAAAGCTTCCATCACAAACTACAGAGACGAGGAAAACTTAGTCAAAACTTCAAAAGGCTAGGAATTTCTTTATTTCTTTTTTACCCAAATCAATCTATCCTGTATTACGTTAATCTGAAGCGTAACGAACACTAAATTCAAGAATGCAATTGAAGCAGTAAATAATGCTCATCAGAGATGTAAATAACCAGGGATTCTAAATATGTTTAAGCAATATAACTCAATAGATTAATCAGAACCTAATAATGATAATTGGTATACAACATACTACGAAACAAAAACAGAAGTTTTTTTTTTCAGAAGCTTTAAAAGTTATCCTAGTGCATATATTGTCAAATACTCACAAGGGGTGAATTTCTTCTTTTGCTTTCACCAATTCAATCCATTAAACTAGATTAATTTGAAAATGGAAAGAAAACTAAATTCCAGGGTGAAAGGAATGTTGCATCTATGCTCACGAGATGTAATCAACAAGAAATTCCCTGTATGCTTAAGGAATAGAAATCGAAAGACCACTTAAAAGTTAGAACCTTACAAAATGATTGACATAAAATATAGTACAAAAACAACAAGAAAGTTCATTGATTTTACAGGTTTTAAAGTTTGCTTCAGTGCATAAATTTATCAAAATCTTAGAAGGGGGTAATTTCTTTTTTTCTTTTCTCTCTTTTACCAAATTTAAGCTATCCTATTCCAAAATAAACAATGAATATGTAAATGACACAAAAGCAACAAATATACTCATTAGAGAAGAACCAACCACAAATCTATAAACATTTAAGCAATTTCAAACTCAATAAACTAGTCGTGTATAAGCAACAAAATTTGAACCTAAGGCCTACTGATTATTAACCAAATTTAAGCTATCCTTTTTTTTTTAAAATAATCTTGGTGCAGATACCTTTCATCTCCCATCAACAACAATAGATCCCAAGTAACAAGTATCCACCAAGACTCGGACAAATAAGAAAAAATCACCTAGTATTTTTATCTCTACTGATATTTGAACCTGAGAGCTACTGATTCTCAACCAATTTAAGCTCTCCCTATTTCAAACGAGTGGTACCTGAACCAGTTTGCACAACTAATTCACGAGATAACTATCATCTTCCAACAACAACAAATCTCAGGCAGCCACCTTTCATCCGGGGTTCATATGAACTTCTTCGACGGAAAATTATGTTATTTTTATATAGTTAAATTTTTTATTTTTTTTAATATATAATAGATGTTAAACCACTTCGGTTAATTATATGTTTACTTTTGAAGCCCTAAATGAAAATGCTGGATCCACCAAAACTACCACCCATGAAAAAAAAATCACCTAATATTTTTTTCTGGACGACACTGATATTCAAATTGTTAACTAAATTAAATCCATTCTATACAAAATAATTTCAAATCAACCAAAAATTTACATGTACATACTTAACCAAATATAAATTCAACAGATTAAAACAAACCAGTGCATTGATGGTGTGAACAAGTGGAGCTATCATGAACATTATTAGTACTATTTGTATCTGCAGACACTGAAGCAAAACTGTGTGTTGATTGATGACATCTCCGACATCTCTTCAAAATTTTCTTCAATTTCTTAATACCTACACGCGGTAATTTCTTATTCTGGCATTGCTTTTCCATATACTCTTCATATTTCTTGCAAAATTTCATCTTCAAATATTCAAAAATAGTATTAATAATAATAATTTAGAGTTGCCAGCACTTATATAAGTGAAAAAATACTGAAAAATCTCTGTAATTTTTTTTTAGACTTTATCTGTATGGCCTTAAAAGGTGGAAAGAGTGACACATGACATTGTTGAAGATCACAGATAAATTAATTTTGAGAAAAGTTGGAGAAATTTATGATAATTTCACGGGAAAAGAGGGAAGTTTTTGGATAGTGTGAAAGGTAGCAAAATTTGTTATAGCAGTGTGGTTATTTATAAAAGGCGTTGGAATTTGTGCGCTTAAGGTTGAGTTTCAATTTTAAATTATTTTAAAATCTCTATGTTAATATACATAACATATACGAGGGATTTTTGTAATATGTTTAGGGAGTTGAATTTTTTATTATATTTGAAACATAAATTATGTATTATTATAATTTTTAGAAATTTTATACTGTATGATATTATTATCTCGTTTCATAATAGTTATCAGATTTTACTTTTTGAAAGTGAATTTAATTAATTTTAAAATTAAATTAATTTAATATTTTATATTTAAATATTTAAAATTATATAATAAATTATAAAAAAAATTCATATTAATAATGACATAAAATGCACGTGGAAGTATTACATTTACCAAAATAAGTACTTGTGCTGTCCAGGTACATATTGTCTAACTTGTATTAAGATTTTCTTTCATAATAGAAAATTTAATTAAATTTTTTAAAAATAAATTTTAAATATTTATGTGATTATAAGTTATTTTATGAATCATTTCATTTAATAAAAGTGATCCATGGCAACAAATTTAGGATTTTAAAAAATTCTTTTTATAGTTCTGTTTGCTTGATTTAAAAAAGGCAAATGTATGCTATTTTTATAACAATCAGGATATTGATGCCTCAAACTATTTTCGGAAGACAACAAATGTTGTATAGTTCATATGTGATTTTGACCTTTTCTTATTTAAACTAGATATTGTAGTCCGTGCGAGCACGGACCCAACATATGTTATTTATATTATCTTAATTTATGTAGCACAAATAGTATTTGGAGTGTCAATTGAATTTTTATTAATATAAATTTTTAAATAATTTAAGTTGCTAATCATTGTGATTTATAGTATGCTAACCATTGTGATTTATTGTATCTTTTATGTAATTTAGTAATTTATGTTACTCGCTTTGTCCTAATTTTAGAATTTAGTGAGTCAATCAAATTTATTTTACTAATTTATTTTTTAAAATATTGTAAGTTGTTAATCGTTGTGATTTTAGTATCTTTTAATGTAATTTCAAATAATTTATTTTACTTGCTTTATCGCAATTTATGTGACATTATTAGAATTTCAAAAGTCAATCATATTTTTTACTATATATTTTTAAAATATTGTAAGATGTTAATAGTTATGACTTATAATTATTTTTTTGCATAATTTTTAAATATATAATATTTTACCAAAATAAAATAAATAAATTAAAATAAACAAAGTACTAAATTTTTAAAATATGCTAAATTCGAAAACATCATTTGGATCAATCAATTACTAAATTAAAATAATAAAACATGCATATTATAGAATGTCAAAACTATCCCGAATTTACGTGATACAAATATAATTTAGATAATCAATCAGATTCTTAATATGATTTTAAATATTTTAAATTGTTGGCTATTGTAATTTATAATATTTTTTTATGTAATTTTCAAATAATATATGTTACTCTCCTTATCCAAATTTTTATGGCATTGATATTCAATTATATTCTTAAAATAATTTAAGTTTTTAATTATTATGATTTATAATACTTTTTCTTCTATTCTAATTTAAGTAGTACTGAAATAAATTCGAGAGTCAACCAAATTTTATGATTGAAGCAACGAAATGAATATATTCTAAATGACTTATAATACCTAATTAAGTTATATAGCAAAATTACTCTAAGAAAATATTTGTGAAAAAAATTAAATGAGTCTCATATAAGATGTCATGCTAATTTAAAACATCAAGAATTAATTTATCATTTTATGTCCATTTTATTTTTATTAAATATTATTAAATTTTTAATACCTAAATAACTTATAATAATTAATTAGGCGTGATATAGTAAAATTACGGTTGAAGCAGCTGAAGTAGACATGTCATAAATGTCTATTTTATCTTTTTTTTTTATTAAATATTATTAATTTTCTTATATGTAAATGTCTTACAATAATTAATTAGGGGTAATATAGTAAAATCATGGAGCAAACATACTTGTGATTTTTTTTAAATAGGTCTCAGATAAGATATCCTATTAATTTAAAACATCAAGAATTGATTTATCATTTATATCTATTTTATTACTTATTAAATAGTATTAATTTTTTAATACCTAGATAACTTATAATAATTAATTTGAGGTGATATAATAAAACTACATTGAAGCAGCTGAAGCAGACATATCATAAATGTCTATTTTACCCTTTTTAATTAAGTATTATTAATTTTTTTATATATAAATAATTTAAAATAATTAATTAGGGATAATATAGTAAAATCACGGAACAGCTGAAGCAGATGAAGAAGCAGACATGTTGACGAAGAACTGTCTGCTTCTTCACTCTTATTAATAGTAGTAATAGTAATTATAACAGTAAATATTTTTTTAAATGAAACATATAATGTATATTAATTTGCAATATCATACACTTTTATTTTATGTACCACTTTTCGAATTGAGTTTCAAACAATTTTTTCCATCGTGAATTTTTTATATATATTTTAAATATTTTAAATTATCTATTATTATGACTTATATTACTTTTTATTAAGTTTCAAATAAATAATTTAAAAGAAGTTTCATGCCTAAAGTTTACAGAAGTTAAAATGTTTGATACTTTGGAATACCAAACGATCAATAAAAATTAATTTTTGTATAACTAGAACATGTATTTATAATCGTCCGTATTTTTCGTACATTCAAAGAATTGTTATGTGAAGGCAAAATGACCTTGTGGACCCTTGTACTATATCAGTTTTGTAAGTTTGATGCTTCTACCTATATGTTTGTTATCTGAACCCCTGAACCCATTAAAAAGTAACTTTTTAAACATAATTTCTGATGTGGCATCCTATGTGGCTGGAACTACTTAGGAGCGTGTGTTTTACACTCCAGCAGCGTGTCAGCCAAAAAATTAAAGGACCCCAACGGTCAAAAAGGGTTTCAACACCCATTATAAATGCTCCTTCTTCCTCATTTGCTTCCAACACCATTGTTGGAGCAATTTGAGCATTTTTTTTCATCCGTTCTTCTTCATTTTTTCTCTCTCCAAGTTCTTGTTCATTAATTTTTTTTTTCTTGCTATGCTTGTAATATTGAAAAATTAATTTTTTATTTAATTTTTTGCAACACCATGACAGTTCGAATTTGTTATTGTGGACTTTACGCGGAATTTAAGATGTCAAGAACACCAACCAATCCGGGAAGAATGTTTTGGGGCTCTCAAAAATATCAGGTTGGTACTGGTTGTGGATTCTTTCGATGGGCCGATGAAAATGAACAATATAAAGGTAGACATCTAAGGCAACAAAGACAACAAGGACTGATATAAATGTCCAAAATTTTCGGACCCAATTCTGAATTGACCAAAAAACCCTAAAATTTTATCAAAATAACAAAAAATGTCATCGAAGGCGTAAAAACAACAGTATATAGCTTTTATACGAGCATTAGACTACAAACAAACCAAAAGCCCCAAATTTTCGGTCTCAATTTTTCAGTTTATGAAAACTCGAAAACCCAAAATTCTAATCAAAACCAGATATATGCCATTGAAGCATATCATCACTACAAATACTAACCACAATAACACTACATGCGAAAAAGAATAAAATCACACAAAAAATTGCAGAAAAATGTTCGTAATCTGGAAAACCCTAAAATCAGTAGAACGGACCACCATTTAATTGACTACAAGTTTCAGAATAAACAACCACATACTACAACTACACCAAAATATTAAATACTTACAAGGATTGCAACAACAATCACCAACTATCGGCCTAAATTACCCTAAAATCGTGCTAATCTTTCAATTTCGGATGAGAGAGAGAGGAGAGGCGAAGAAATAGGCGTAACATGACCTAAAATTTAGGTCAAATTTTACTATTTATATTCTACACACGTCATTTCATACGTGGAAATTATTTTATACAAAATTAATGACGTGACAGCGATTGTGCAACACGTACAGCTTAGTAGACCGATAGAGGGTTTAAAAAATTATTTTTTAATGGGTTCAGGGGTTCAGATGATAAACATGTAAGTAGAATCGTCCAACTTACAAAACTGACATAGTATAGGGGTGTAGAAGGTCATTTTGCCTTTATGTGAAAGTAATCCGTTATGAATATATACTTCCTTTTTGGCGCAAACAAAGGAAAATAGCACTAACAAAAAATTGTGTGATCAGTTATTAATTGCTTCCAGTTTCCAAACAAAAATAGGTTGGTGGATGGTGACACGGTTAGAATAATATATTTATGCCTCTCTACTTGATACAGTTTAGTACATTGAAAGAAAAAAGTACCTGATATAGTACAATGAAGGATCTTATAGTTATTGATACAGTAAAAGTACTTGATGGTAATCTGTTTGGTCAAGGTCCTAAGTTATGCATGCTATTGCTATGGTATCAATAGATTTACTACTATTTTAGCATTGTTATCAAACGTTGTAAGTTGAGCTTCTATTTCTCGCAAGCTTCTAAAATGTCAAAAATATATTCTTTATATAAAAAAAATAGTAGATATTTGAAAAAATCGAGAGGTTGATCAAACTTTTAGAGAAAAAAAATATTTTTGAGTCAAAAATTGTTTTTTAAAGTAAAGCAGGTAATTTTTTCCAATACACATTTTGGGAAATTAGTCAAAGTCAAGCACAATATACTGATCTAACAATAGCCAAAATATTTTTCAAATTGATTACTCAAACACATTATATTCTGCTACTATCCAAAGATATTTTTTGAAAGCATTTTGCAAAATAAATAGATTTTGAAAATTTGACCAATAAGATAATTAGCTATATTAATTATAAAGGAACAGGAGTATAATGTATAAATTATTTTTAAAAAATAATATTAAAATTGTTATACAAAATAATTTAAAATTATACAAAAAAAGGAATTATGCATAAATTATTATTTAGGTTTTATATATTGTAAATGCAATTTTACTTATAAATGCTCTTACTCTCATATTATCACACACATGTTAATTATTTCGTCTTATATTCTATATATAAAATAATACATAAATTCTTTTATAACTTTAACTCGTATTAGTTATTGTACAAGATCTTATTTTTACGTTTAATTCATAGAAGTTATACGAAATTAAGTGTTCTATTTGTGAAACTGTTGCATAAAATTCACTTATTACTATTATAAAAATAATTGAAATCTACTATCTTTTATAGTTGATGCCAACTTTAAATACCAATTTTCTTCCTCATACAATAGTGTGGCTATTTGACAGCGTCAACCTAATCCTGAGATCATGCAGTAGGCATGTTTTATTACTTTGATCTTTTCGCTTTGGAATAAAATGAAATTATATGCTTCTAAAATGATAGTGATAAGAAAATAAAAGCCTATTGATTGATTGTTTTTTTAATGATTAATTTGTTGTGACCTTTGTGGAATTGGTTAAAACCATGATAAACAAGGATAACTATTGGTGGCTTGATTTGGCCCAAATAAAATATGCTTAGGTGAAGTTTCCGTGACCGTCCAAAAGATAATTAATGTAACAAGACTATATAATAAATTTTTATAAAATAGAAAACAAAATGTAAGACCAAAGTTTTACAGGATGCCTAACCTATCTGTCATTGTTAATTTGTCATCTTAAATTGAATGCTTCTTACCCAAGAATAGCATTAAAAAGAACTAGTTGAATCCACTTAAAAGCGTTTCTGAATTTTATGTTTTTTTTTTCTTTTGGTCAAAAACTAGATGAGGAAGTAACTAGAAAAAAGTTGGACACATGAATGTGGATTAATTTTGTACTCCTGTCGATCAAAAGATAGTAAATACTAATAAAATAAGTTAAGATGTATGCAAGGTGACTAGGTGAACATGTAAGTTATCAAATAAGTCATGTTGTGCATCTGTGCTTCTGAAATAATCTATATCAGCGTTCAAACTATATACACCCCACACCAAAACCAAAAGAAAAATGAAAACAGAAAAAAGAGAAAAGAAGAAGATGATTTGAGACTATATTTTGGATATAGAAAAAATATCTATATCGATTTTTACATTAAATAATACTTAGGCTTATTAATTTAACACATTGCGTATTAATTGAATTGACATAAAACGTCAGGTATGAATAAGAAATTTCACATATTTTAATTTGGCTTCTTCACTTTTCCAAACCGCTTAAAGGGCGGGAAGAAGTGTTGGCATCTCTATCCAATAAAACAATTATACTAAAAATAACCCTATTTGAAGTTTATCTAGCGCTATCTTCATCTTCAAGAATTAAATAAATTACTTACTATATATAATACGAATTATTACATATATAGAAGCGGGAAGAGCAGCCATCACTTCGTTGACGTATCTTACGATATATTATAAGAATTACATATATAGAAGCGTGAAGGAGCAGACATCGCTTCGTTGACGTATCTGCTTCTTCCGTAATTTTATTATATCACTTTTAGTTAATTATTATATATAATTTACGTATTAAAGAATTAATAATATTTAATAAAAAAAATAAAATAAACATTTTATGACATGTCTGACTTAGCTGTTTTAACCGTAATTTTACTATATCGCCCCTAATTAATTGTTATAAGTCATCTAAGTATTAAAAATAAAAATATTTGATTAAAAAAATAAAATAGATATAAAATGATAAATTAACTCTTATTATTTTAAATTAGCTTGACACCTTATATGAGGTCCACTTAAATTTTTTCATAAGTAATTTTTATTGCAGTTTAGGTTGCTCATGGTCGACATACCATGCCTGCTTCAACTGATTCAACCGTGATTTTACTATATTTTCCTAATTAATTATTATAAGTTATTTACGCATTAAAAAACTAAAAAAGTTTAATAAAAATTTTAAAATAGACATTTATGACATGACTGCTTCAGCCGATTCAATCGTATTTTACTATATCGCTCATAATTAATTTTATAAGTCATTTAAGTATTAAAAAATTAATAATATTTAAATAAAAAAATAAGCAGCTGAAGCAGACTACTCATGGTTGACATGGTTGTTTCAGCTGTTTCAACTGTGATTTTACTATATTACCCCTAATTAATTATTATAAGTAATTTACGTATTAAAAAACTAAAAAAATTTAAAATAGACATTTATTACATGACTGCTTCAACCGCGATTTTACTATATCACTTATAATTAATTATTATAAGTCATTTAAATATTAAAAAATTAATAATATTGAATAAAAAATAAAATATATATAAAATAATAAATTGTTTTTTGATGTTCTTATAAGTCATTTATGTATTAAAAATTTAAAAATATTTAATTATAGGCATAAAATGATAAATTATTTTTTGATATTTTAAATTAACTTGGCGTCTTATATGGGACCACTTAAAAAAATCACAATTTTTTATTATAATTATTTTACCATGTAACTTCCAATTAGTAGAATAGAATAAAAAATATTATAAATCACAATAATTAAAAGTTTATTTATTTAAAAAATATAATTGACTATCAATGCCACAAAAGTTTGAAGAACTTAAAATTTTGTTATACAAATTTCATCAATCTAAATATAATAATATATGCCTAACTTAGAATTTATTAATCAAACAAATGAACGTTTTAATTATATGATAGAATTATACATAATATTTTTTATAAGGATCAACATTGGGTCTTGCGTAGCAGACGTAAACCGACTAGTATATAATAAGAGGGAGTTAAGCTGCTGAAGCAGGTACGAGGTCGACATGTATGTTTGTTTTAGCTATTTCAATCGTGATTTTACTATATCACCCCTAATTAATTATTGTAAGTCATTTGAGTATTAAAAAATCAATAATATTCAATATAAAAAGTAAAATAGACATTTCTGACATGTATGCTTCAGCTGCTTCAACTGTGATTTTATTATATCACTTTAATTAATTATTATAAGTTATTTAAGTATTAAAAGATTAATAATATTTAATAAAAAAATAAAATAAACATAAAATGATAAATTAACTCTTAATGTTATAAATTATCTTGACGAATTATATGATACTCACTTTATATTTTTTTCACAAATATTTTTATGGTAATTTTGATATATCACTTCTAATTATTAGAAGTCAATATAAAAAATAAAATAGACATTTATAACATGTTTGCTTCAATTTCTTCAATTGTAATTTTACTATATTACATACTACCTCTTTTCGCTTTTATTTATCGCTATTTTCCTAATTGAAATTTTATTTTTTTAGGTCACTTTTGACATATCAAGAAAAAATAATAATATTAATTGTTTATTTTTTGAATAATTTTTAAGACATATTAATCTAAATATTGAGTGATAAAAATAGAATGATAAAATAATCTTTATCAATAATTATATTTTAATGAGTGTGTTATGTTAAAAAAATTACTAAGTACTAATAAAAGCGAAGGGAGTTGGTAAAAGAAAAGTACATTTCCCTAAATTGTACCTTTGGCCATGATAATGCCGCCAGGTATGATAGATTCACAATCTTAGAAGATGTATTCATAATCATTAATTATTTATAGGAGTAATTGTTTTTCTAAAAAGTTGCATGCAAAATCCCCATCTAAGGATTATGCTTTTTGACAAATTGGAAGAGTTGTTCACCTTTCCACCTCAATAGTGGTGGCGGCTGTCGATTAACCCTTTGGAGTTTGGATCAAATACTTAGAAGAACAAATTATGCTCAGCATTCCATGTGGATTAGAGAGTGATATACACAGAATTTCATAAATCAAACATAATTAGTATTGTATTTCGATTATGCGATGTTTATATACTCTTCATGCTTTATTTTTGTCCTCAATTCATATTTATTTTATATGATTTTCAAACGACGACGATATATTGTATATAAATATATTATCTTTTTTTAAAAAAATATTTATGCTCACAATGAATTTAATTTTTTTTTTTTTTTGCGAAGCACTAACAAACATCCCTTAATAAACAGTGTCTCAACCACTAGGTGTTTATGCATCCTTTTATTTTATATTATATTTTATAATTAAGTGAAAAAATATTGAATCTTGAGATATTAATGTTTGGTCACGCAATTGTCTAAATTTTAATGAGATATGTGGGTGGTTGAAAAGCAACATTTTTAGTGTTGAAACTGCACATTTATATTTCATTTTCTATATATATACACATTTTATCACGGTCCATAGCTTATGGCGCACACCTCATCATTGATATAATAATCAAAATATAAACTGACCATTCTTGGTGGGAAGTCCACCAAAACTTGGTGCATCTCAATTCTGTTTCTATATAGTCTTTATTCACCTCTTATTCCAACTTACAATCATTCAACGATAGTTATGGTAGAACGAATAAAATCTCATCAGCTAATTAAAAATTTTGAGTTTGAGCCTTGAATTTTGAAATAAGATTCAATTGGGAAGTGCTTCTCTCTTAAATAAAATTTTATATAATGGGAATTCAAATTAATTAAATTTCAATATGAATATCGAATACCCGATGAAAAAAAAAACCAATTAAACATGGCTAGAAGTAGTATCTTATTCTTAGATTCTTTTAGTGCTCAGAATTCAGGTTAATTAATATCCATCGATACCTCATTTTATAGTTTGGTGTAAACAAGTGTGCAAATAAGTATTAATGTGTAGTCATGGGGCAGGGTGGGGCAAGATTGGGGCGAGGGAAGGCTCCGAGCTCTAATATGTGCGCCACACCCCACCATTTTCGCCCTTTAGTAGATCTCCAGAGAATAATTAGTCCCCTTAGAAGACAAATGTTACAACCAACTGTGGGGTTTCATCAACAGAATTTAGGTAATGTTAACGCCTTACAATAAGAACAATAACAAACCCAGTGTACTTCCACAAGAGCGGTCTGTATAATGTAACACCTTCATTTTAGAGAAAACGAGTGTAGCAACAAAACTAAGATTTGTTAATAGGAATTAGCTTGTTCCCTACTTGAAGAATTGTACTGTTTGTTGAGTTTTTTCCCTTTAAGAAGTTGGCGTACCAGTATGCAGAAAGTTTCGGATACCTCCTTAACTCTTTATCATCCAAATCTACATAGTAGAATCCATAGCCCGATACATAGCCAGCAAGTAACTCCAAACCGTCTAAGAAGGACCAGGCAAAATATCCTCTAGTATCCGATCCATTCCTGCATCATTGCAGAAGTTTAAGTTTAAGCGTTGAGTATTATACATATCAGGTCGCTTATAAGGTAATTATTGGTAAATTCCTATGTAAACCTGCTATAGTAGGTTAAACTGTACTAATACATTGCCAATGTATGTAATTTAAATCCTAAAAGGTGGCCCGCTGTAATTAAGATAGCTGTCTCAACATTTGAACTAACTAGACTGTATTATCTTTCTGATTTTGTTCAGTTGTTGGGAAAAAGTTTTGCCAAATTTACAAAAGGCAAATGAACTTGACTTTCCCATTTCTTCCAAAGATAACATCAAAGATAAGATTGCGAGGTCTCTCTGCCTACATAAACAATCAATAACTTGTTGCAAGTGGGTACCTAATAGCATCAAGAACACTCCCGATGTAGGCATGCAAATATTCTATTCTTGACGTGTCATTTAGTGTCCCATTTCGCGGAGTCTTTTGTCCTGCCAAAGTAACTCATTCTAAGCATCTGTAGTACTTTTCACTTCAGGAATTTGAAGAAAGTAACATAAGTTTGCAAAGCAGCATAAAAAACCTTTTATTTGGAATTCAGCGGAAACTACAACCTAGCAAAATTTGCATCTGCAAACTTCATCATATTTTTAAAAAATATTTAAACCAGGTTGTAGGGTCCAAATTCAGCTATAGCAGGCATCTTGCTTTATATGAACCGGATAAGGCAAACATTGCCAGAGAAAACAAAGGTGTAAAACCGAACAAACTGCATGCGCATAAATAATCAAAAGAGAGGGATGTGATTGGAGAGGACGAACCATTTTCCTGAATGTAAATCGGCAGGTTGCTATAAGCTTCTTTAAGATACTCCAGAAGTTCATAAAGACCAGAAGGTATCACTGGATACTAAAGTCGGACAGCGTTTAAGTGACGGATTGCATAGTCTCGAAACATCACATAAGAACTTATATTAGAGTCCTCACCTGATCTGCTTTCAATGCCGCAACTGCAAGATAAGGATCAGAATGAGTTTGAGTTAGCTAACAGCCAAAATATGAGAGGGTGATCTTCATTTAGTAAGCACGGGATTTCATACGTGAATACTCTGCTTCTACATCAGCACCAAAGTCCCTGCTATGCTTTTCAATGCTGGAAGGCTTGTACTTAACAAATACAGTAGTATAATGGTTTAGGCCTATGAAATCAGCCGAGCCTTTAACTAGCTTAGCTTCATATTTGGTGAAGGTTGGAATTCTTGTCCCAGCAGCTTTCTTCATTACAGAGGGATAGTCTCCAAATATGAAAGGATTCATAATCCTGCAGCCAAAGTTGGAAAAGGAAATTGTGGTAAACAAATATCTTAGGCATGATACATAACTAAACACTTAAACTTGGCGTTAATGGGCACAAGTAAGCACTCCAACTTAGAGTATGCAAATCTTAGACACCTCAACTTGTCTTTATTGTGTCAAGTGAACACTCCAACTTACCAAATGATCATCTAGACACCTCTGAAATTTATGTGCCACGTCAGCATCGGGTGCTCAGGAAACACAGTTAGGATGAGTTGGGAGTGTTTATTTATCAGTTGAGACCAAGTTGAGTGTCTAGATATGAACTATCAAAGTTGGAGTGTTTACTTGCAAGTTGATGTCAAGTTTGAGTGTCTGTTTATCTATTATGCCAACATCTTACTTGCAAAGATAGGTAAAATGCTTGATAGGATTAACTTATTTTCACTGGAACTGTAATTAAAATTTGAAGAAAAAGAAGTGCATTTCACATTCTATAGAAGGTTACGTGCCTTAATTTACAGGTTACTAGTACTTCTATCGTTGAGTAATGCAGAATTAATGAGGGTGAAGTAAATGATTCAGAGAAGAAGAGATGTATGAAGAAGAAAGCAAAGAGAAATTCTTATTCTCTTGATAAAACTGGGCAGCTGTAGTACTTATACTAGAGTAGTCTGTTATGTATAACTAACTTATAACTAACTTTTAACCAACTAACTAACTAATTGTACAAAGTCTAATCTTCTCTTGCTCTTAACATCTATCTTAAAGGAAAAGATTGTGTAAGAAACTTTTACATTGCTAGTATATAGAAGTTAAACTCAGATAGATGTGTCTGTTAGGCAAAAGGTTCCATGTGTGACGAATTTACTAATTAGCAAATGAAATTCTGAAACTTACCAACCAGTATAAAATTCATTGGTTCTCTGTGCTGCAACTACATCAGCCGTTGCATTTGAATAAGGAACGCACCACAAACCATATATACTAAACCCCACAAAACCACGTTGAGTAGACTGCATTGCAAAAGTTTGCTGTCCATTAGTAAGAACAAGTCTTAAGGTGAAATCGTTCACGCAGAAGGAAAATGAGGTGATAAAATTGCCCTTCCTGTATTGGTAAAAATTGATCAAACTATAGAATAATAGGGAATGTTCAAATTATAACCTCAGAACAAGAAGAAGAATAAAACGCATAATAATAATAATACAGATGAAAGTTATTTAACTGGGTAGTTTGCTTCTTCAGTGAAATCCTTGAGTCGTACCTTGTAATTTCTCCTGTATAATTTCGTCACAGATGAATGCGCAAGCAACATGTTATGAACAACCATATATGGCTCAGTAGATGAATTCCCTCTAGAACAATTAACTCCAAAAGGTGGGGAACAACGTCCTGGAGGGGTGAAGCCATAATCATAACCTCCAAGTGCATATATATTGGCCTCATTAATGGTGGTCCAATACATCACCCTGTCACCAAATTCCTTGAAGCATACCTCTGCATACTCGGTGAAGTCCTTCCTAAAGTCGATAGTAAATTCTACTATTGAAGTCAATCATATCCAAGTGGTCTGATACTCTAAACTGATATATGAGTAAATAAGGTAAAAAAAAACACTATAGACATACACAATCTTTCGGCTTAACCACCCCCCATATTCATCTTCAAGTGTCTGTGGTAAATCACTGTGAAATAGTGTAACATGTGGTTGAATACCTGCAACATTAGAAGATATGAAAAGATTTTTTTAGTGTACTTCTCAGAGGACTTCAGAACTGCAGCCTTTTGCTTTCCAAATGTTGGAATGCTTGTAAAGAAATTTAGTTATGACCGTGGCTGATAAGTTCATCAATGTAATTGTTGTAAAATTGTAAACCCTTTGGGTTTATAGGTCCTCTTCCATCTGAAAAGAGAACAAACACGGCATAAAAGGGACGGAAAAAGAAAAGCAAAACAAATAATAATAAAAAAAATATGGGGTAGTGTTAAAAGCTTAAACCTACCAGGAATAAGTCTAGACCATGATATAGAAAACCTGTAGGCTTCTAAGCCTGTGTCGGCCATGAGTTGGACATCATCCTGTAATGAAAATTTGATGAGCTTTATGAAAAACCTGATTGAACTTGAGTTCTACCAACTCTAATTTCAAAAAAAAAAAAAACAAACCGTAAGTTCTACCCTCTTTCCAAGATGTTAAGGACAAACCATTTCTTGAAAACTGCAAACCACGAATAAGAAGACACTTAGAGGTACCACACCTAAGATTATGCTAACGTGTGAAGGATCTAAACTATGCAAGATCAATTTAAAGATGCTTACAACATTATCACAAGCGAAAAATGCAAAAAAGCTCTAAGGTCTGTTGGAGCTTTAAGCACAGATAAAGAGTGGGCTTTAATGAGAAAAGGCGCAAATGGAGGAAACATATAAATACATATGTTTAATCCAAGAATAAGAATTATAAGTATGAATAACAAATTGGAGTAAACATAAAAATATCTATGTTTAATCCGAGAATAATAATTATAAGTATGAATAACAAATATATGGTCAAAGAAATTGAATTTCTTTAAGATATAGTGAAATATCAATTGTTTAGTATCGCCTCTTCAGGAAATGCTCATTCGCAAGGGAAAGTTTGTTTTAGAGCCTTGATGATGACACTAAAGCGCACTTAGCCAGACAAAATGCTCAACGTGTTTTGAGCCTCGTTTTAGGGCTTACGCGTGCTTTAAGCACACCTTTAACAACATCGGATGATTAAACAAATATGATTCGAGAGTGAAGCTTAATGAACCAGAGTCATATGTTTTCTTTGGCATATTGTTAAGAAAACTGAAAGATAGGAACCAGTATACATCCCACATACATTGTAGTTCTGTAAAATACAATAACAAAGATGTTTATTTGATTCTAAATCCTAATCATGGAACTGAACACTTCTTTCATTTTCTTTTCATCAGCATGTTATTTGATTCTACATGTATAATTTGCTCATCACTGATACATATCAATCAAACTTCTATGCAGAAAACACTCCCCTTTAACTATAATGGTAACAGATTTTGTTATATCACTAATTATATCAGTCAGTGGGAAGTTAAAGAAATCAGATTAAAACAGCGTGATTGTATACACCTTGTACTTGCGGTACAGATCACATGCTATGTCTCCACTGGCTCCACCGGAAAAACCTGGAAACAAGAAACTTGAAATATCATATGCCAATCTGCATTACCCTAACTCACGACGTTTGTTTCCTAATAAAGAGAATTTAAATTTCTATAGAAAGAAATATTCCAACAAATAAATGATAAGTCCATAAATAGTATATCCCCTTGATCAAATGAACTACAGTCAGTAGTAGTATGACAATGTTCTGCACCATAATTAGTGATTGGTTGTGCATGATATTATAATCAAGCTTAAATTTATTGAAGAGTAAATGGCTTAAAATCTGAATTTCCTTTTAACTTGTGTCTCTAGTTGGAGGTAAAGAAGAAGCATATTATTATTTCACAATTTGAAGACATTTCAGTCAGGCAATTGTAAAAGAATGTAAAGAGGTCTCTGGCATAGCATGGTAAAGCATCAACCATGTTTCACTCTATGATGGAAGGCAGACTGATCAGAGTGGTTACGGAGAAGGACTACTAGACTTCTAGTGTGACAAGCTTCCGTAGATGGAATGCATATGGCACCTTAGGCAAATTCCATATCGGAAATGGGCTTAAAATCTAAATTTCCTTTCACTACCGTAGAGGTAAAAAAGAAGCATGTGATTATATCAAAATGTGAAGACATTTGAGTCAGGCAATTGTAAAAGAATGTAACGAAGTCTGGCATAGCATGGTAAAGCATCATCCATGTGACGCTTTATGATGGAAGGGGGATGATCAGTAGGCTTCTAGGTTGATAAGCTTTTGAAGGAGCACATATGACACCTTAGACAAATCCCAACGTCGGAAATACAGAAAGTTTATATGCTAAATAAGAAAGTACAAAATACACTATGCTGTCCTACTTCATGTGACATAGCTCTAAATGACAAATCCATGAGGCCAGTTAGGCCAAAGCGAACAATACATGTCATGGGTTGCGCTGACAAACTATCACTTAGCTCCCGTTCGGACCATTTTCTGAAACTTGAAAATATTTTTAAGAAGATTTTTCGAAATCTATTCAAATTTAACAGCCAAACAAACATTGAAAACAAATTTTCAAAATCTGATTCAAAATCTATACCCAAACACAAGCTTAGTTTCAAGATTATTGGAGCAGAAAGAGAGACAGACCAGCATGAGCAAAAGTGTCCCAAATGCTAGGTGTCCTTCCATCTTCAAATGCTGCCCCTTCAACCTTTTTTCTCCCAAAAATATAACCAATCAAAGAGTGAACATTCAATGTTCCATCTCAATTCATTCATTTGACACACTTTGTTTTTTCGTTTACAATGTCACTTTTTTCTAATTAGAAACAAATTAACTTTAAAATTTCTCTTTTATGCCTAATGAAATGATTTATAACCAAACAAATGGTTAAAGAGTGTTTTAGACCACATGTATCAAAAAATTTCTTCTTTTTTTTTTTTTTAATTTTGTGTCAAATCAAATAATGCCACCTAAACTAAAATGGAGAAAGAACTAAAAAAGAAGAAAGGTTTTAGTCTGACTTGATAGGCAGAAGTTCCAGCACCAAAAATAAATCCAGGAGGGAAGTCACCTCTGCTGTAATTATCTTTACCAAATACTATCACCAGTAAACACTGGATAGCAGCAACCAGAAGCAAAAAACAGAAACTGGATTGCATATTTTGGAACATCATTTTTTAAACTCTGAAGCATACTTTTCAGAAAATCAATTTGAAGTGTATGATAATTGATAGTGACATTGAGGAAGCAAATTTTGAGAAAACTTGTTCATTCATTAGATCTTACTATTCCACATTTATGGTAATGAGATAAGGACCATTTACCATAAAGTCCAAAACTGTCACAATGTGAAATAGTGAAAGTCCTTGCTTGACTTTCATTAAGCAAAGCTATGGTCCATGAATCTTGCATGGTCAAAACAGATAGTCAGACATCTTTCACTCAAACACTTTAGCTAAATCATGTAATAAACCTTAATTCTTAAATTAAATTTATGTCAAATATATCAAAATATTCTTTTTACACCTATGATTTTAAAAATATCTTACAAGAAGTTGAAATTACAAAATTATTAAAAGAAAAGAACCCATTCTTTTTAAATGAACTAATAAAGACATACAAATTGAAATTGAAATAGGAGTAATTGACAAGATGAATTTCCAACCAAATAGGCTTGTGAAAAGCAAAAAAAAAAAATAAATAGATTTTTTTTTCCATTAAAGCCTAAAAGTTGCATTGTGAAAAGCCATAAAAATAGATTTTTTTCCATTAAAGCCTAAAAGTTGCAAAAAAATAAAAAATCTAGAGGTTTTTTCCCAATTATTTTTTCTTCAAATTTTTTCCATTGTTCTTTTTAAGAACCTGTAATTTTTTAAAGTTTACTTTGATTTTTTATTTTTCCTTTTGAGAATTTTATTTTTAATTTTGTTTATTAAATAATTTTTTAAATAGTTTCGTTTTTCCCAGTTTTTTTTTTGTTTTCATTTTCCAAAAAGCTACGATTTTATTTGTTAGATTGAGTGTAAATTACGTTTTTTTTAAAATAATTTTTAATTTTATTTATAAAGATTTAAAATAGTTCTTTAAACACAAAATGTCACATGTAAGTGTAACCACTTAATTCACTGTTTTTGCCACGTCAATGAGTGTATTGCACTCTCTTTATTATTTTGTTAATTGTTAAAATAGTGTGTAATAAAATAATAAATAATTTTAAGATAAGTTGAGTATTCAATTGAAACATGTCAAAGTTAAAATGTATAAGTGAAAAATTGTTTTAGTGTATCCATGTGTTCATCAATCTTGATATGTTTGTAATCTTGATAATGCCCATGTTATGTTATGGACACCCATACGTACGGTGTACTTGATCAAGTTTTGAATCGACTTATTTTGAAAAATATTTTTGTCGATAATGATTTTTAATAAAATAATTTTGATGGAAAACAGTTTGTGTTTGACTAATTAATCATTAGTATTTCCATGAAGATTTGAAATTGAATATTTAGTTGTGAAAACCCCAATTGTGGAACAATGTGAAAGGTATATATGATCACCTAAACTTACAGTATTACCGTAAGCTTGATACAATTGGATGTATTTATGATTGTAAATTTCCAAACTGCAATTGATATAATTCTTCTATTTTCAAAATAAGTTCAAGAATATGTAGAGACACTGATACCATGAACTTAACCAGTTTGTAAACTGAAATGAAGAAGAAAGAAGAATAAGAGTGCAGAAACAGAGAAGAGTTTTTTTGATTGATCTCAATGATTGAAGTTTGATCTTATATTGTACAATGTGTAGTTATTATGTATATATAGCTAATCAAAGAAGGTTCAAGAGACTAACTACTTAACTAACTTAATTAGTTACAAGATACAAAATTAGTTACTAAGTACTTTCCGGAAGTTAGTTAGCACTGTTTTCACAGTGTTAGTTGCAAGGACAGAGCTCACTTCCCTTCTTTCCAGAACTTGAGGATCTCCATTAATGGTGGATGAGAGAGAGGAGCTTGGTAGAGAAAGAAAGGAAGATAAAATGTAACTGCTTGATTAAATTACTTAGACTGTATGTAAATATATACAAATGTTTAGGAAAGTTCTAGAAGTTCAACTAACATCACTGCTAACAACCTAACTAATCTAACTTCTTGAGTTAACTACTTGAGCTAGGTAACCGAATCTCATTTATTGATACACACTAATTAATTTAATACCCCCCTTAAGTTAGAGGTGGAGATTTCACCGACAACTTGCTAAGTACAGTAGCATGTTTGACTCCTGTAAGGGATTTGGTAAGGATGTCAGCTAGCTGACTGTTGGTGTCAATGTGATGTAGACTGATCAGGCCTTCTTGTAGTTTGTCTCGCACAAAATGGCAATCAACCTCAATATGTTTAGTACGATAGTGAAAAACTAATTTCCTTGCAATGTGCAGCGCTGATTGACTATCACAAAAGACTGTAATAGGATTAAAGTTTGGAATTGATAATTCTGTGAGTAGCCTGCACAACTATGTTAACTTACCAACAACTTTCTTTAGAGACTTGTACTCAGCCTTAACAGAGGATAAAGAAACCGTTTCTTGCTTCTTCAATTTCCAACTAATAGTTGTGTCTTCTAACAAAACCAAATATCCACTAACTGATCTTCTAGACTTTGGAAAAGTAGACCAATCCAAGTCACAATAAGCCTGAACAGTATAGGTAGGATGGTTGGAAATGAAGATGCCCAAAGTAGGATCCTGTTTGAGATATCTCAACAAATGTAGAGTTGCCCGCAGGTGAGTTTCTCTTGGATTCTGCATGTACTGACTTAGGTGTTGCACACTAAAAAAAATATCAAGTCTGGTATTGGTGAGAAAATTGAGTTTTCCAACTAACTTTTTATAGTAAGTAGGGTCAGATAGTGGCACACCTTCCTTGGCTTTTAATTTGATGTAAGGATCAAGTGGTGGCATTACACTGGTAAAGTCAAAACAGTCGTATTCCTTCAACATATCCAAAACAAACTTTCTCTGAGAAATTATAGCTTCTTCATTTGTATACAAAATTTCCATGCCTAAAAACTAATGTAATTTGCTAAGGTCTTTGATCTTGAATCTGTCATGAAGAAAAACCTTCTACTCATTGATTTCTTCCTGATCTGTCGCTGTGAGAATAATATACACTGCAATGAACACCATTAAATAACCGTGTTTTCTATATAAGAGAGAATAATCATGCAAGGAATGCTGGTAACCTCTATAAGATAGTACTTTAGTTAGTTTTGCATACTATTGCCTGCTGGCTTATTTCAAACCATATAAAGATTTGTTTAGTTTGCAAGCTAACCCTACATTATCAACCTCAAGACCATGAGGTATTGTAATGTACATTTCTTCATGCAAATCACTATGAAGAAAGACATTGTTGATGTCCAATAGGGACAATATCCAATTCTTCATTACTGATACATAATTAGGGATCTTACTGTGGTCATTTTTACCACAGGAGAGTAAGTTTCAGTATAGTCAATCCCAATTTTTTGTGTGTATCCCTTGACTACTAGCCTAGCCTTGAACCTTTCTATGCTCACATCAGCTTTATGTTTCACCTTATATACCCATCTACATCTAATAGTTTGCTTACCAGGTGGAAGAGGAACTAAATCCCATACGTTATTAGCATGAAGAGCCTCAAACCCTTAGTTCATAGTAGTCTGCCATGGTGGATTACGTGAAGCCTCATCATAAGAAGATGGTTCATTATTGTAACACCCCAATTTTTCTGAACCGAAATGCTACACGATGCTTATGACCCCGAATGATCACAAGCTAACCCATGACTAATATCTGTACCTGTATACTACAATATATAACGTAATAATGCGGAAAACATGAACATGTAGGCCATAAGGTTTAACTGAATAAAGAGTCTGTCAAAACATAACATCCATATGGGTGAAAGATACCCAAAATAGCTTAAAACTGAATCAAATCTGAACATAAGTCTGAATACTGAATGTGAAAGCCTCTAAGTGCTGTCTGAATAAGGAGTTGAAGGAACATGTCTCCAACTAACTCCATAAATTGATAACTGGCTAAAATAACAATGAATAAATCAAATCATATTATCCTCGAATGAAGAGAACTCACTGAATCTCTGCGACTGGAAATGCTACTGCTACTGCTGATCTGGAGCTCGTGTCTCTAAACCTATGGTGTAACATGAAAAGAAAGCACCATAGCGCAAATGCGTCAGTACGAGGGAATGTACTGAGTATACGAGTGAGGTAGGCTAAATATAAACAGGGTTTACATGTATGAACAATGCTAACTGTTTGACTGACATGAACGTAAGAGTACAAATATGCATACATAGTAACTGAAATCGTGGGTGCATGATAGCTAGTCCTGTATGCTAATACACAGTTTACTGATGGGTAACATGACTGATACTAAAATTTTGATAACATGGGCAACTGCATCTGACAATCCTGAATCTGATAGAACTACCTGAGTTTCGTACTATAACTGAATTTGACTGTATCTGACAGTCCTGTTATACTGAAATCTGAAAACCTATCTGAGTTCTTTTATTGAGATTGATTTTGAAACTGTGGGAGGTAGTTGTTTAACCGACATGCCCCAATAATGCATATAGCTAAGCTAGGGTCCAATCTCTGCCCCAACTATAGGGGTGTCAATACAGCGCTACTGGTAAGGACAGTTGTGGGTGACCCTTAGCTGGCAGGTATTCAAAAGGAGAATGGTGGGAATCCGAAACTGACGGGTTAAGCCACCTCATCAACCCTAATAAGAAAAGCTAAGATGTCTCAACCTACGCTGGCTACGTAGTTCTGGAACACAAGGATGACTGCTAAGAATCACACCCTAAACAGGTAGGTGAGTCCCCATCCTTTGGTTCACTCGGTGCTAACTTCTACTCCCATTGAAAGAGACTATACACGATTCAACTGACTGTACATGGATAGATTAACTGACTTCCGTTGACTGACGGAGTAGTATTATTATCTGAGAGTTAACTGAGATAATGAGATTTCTGAGGTTTCCTGAGTCACATGACTAACTGAGTTCTATAGATTATAGCTTGACTGAGATTATCGTGACAACATGACATGGATCTAGGCACACAACTATGTTTTTCAGGTACGACCACCCCCAGGACTCGATAGAAGAAAACTGACACACATGACATGACTTGATCATAAGATTTGAGTCCACAATTCATAATATCATAAGTAGGGGATATCATATTTCATATAGTTATTCAACATCTTAAACATTGTAGGGAATGCATGGATATATTTCGTGTACATATTGTATATCTACATTATCTTACATGTTTCATACCACCACAATAGCAACACATGAAAAGTATGGGATTCATATTGAAGTATATAGCTAACATAAACTTGTCATTAAGACATCATAGAGCCATACAAACATAAATTTCTAGTATCCTAAGCATTTTATCAAACACTTTGCATGCATTATTTAAGGCATAGGTGAGTTTCATACTTGCACCATATTAAACCACCTAAAGTTCACGGTTTTCAATTAACAAACATATATATTCCATGAAAACACCTTTAGACATCACATTGAAACTTAAACAACAATCATCAACATGTACATACTCATATCACCACAAAAAATTTACAAAATAATATTTAAAACATGGTTCTTGAGCTCTATGAACGAATTGGATCCATAGATGAACACTACACATACCTTAGAAAGAAAACCTTGATGATTTGCTGGAGAGTTCTTGGATTTGGGAAACTTAATTCTCAATTAGCTTGGAAAAAGGCTTGAATCTTACTTTTGAGAGATGAGTTTGATGGAAATCCTAATCTTATGGTTGAGAGCATAAGAGAGGATTTTTTAGATGCTTAACTGAAGAAAAAATGGGAAAAATTACGCCTCTTTAGGGTTATAAGTTGTGAAAGGTAAAGGAAATGACCAAAATACCCTTATGAAATAAATTCCCAGTTGCTGAAAAATCATAGCTGATGAACTTCATGATAGGGTGTCATAAATGTGATAAGCTATCACGAATGTTGTCACTTAGGAGCTGGTTTCTGCCTAAGGCTGACGACCTTCGTGATAGGGCGCCACAAATGTGGTAAGCTGTCACGAATGTCGTCACATAGGAGCTGGTTTTTGCCTAAGGCCGATGACCTTCGTGATAGGGCGTCACAAATATGGTAAGCTGTCATGAATGTCGTCACTTAGGAGCTAATTTCTGCCTAAGGATGACGACCTTCGTGATAGGGCGTCACAAATGTGGTAAGCTACCACGAATGTCGTCACTTAGGAGCTGGTTTCTGCCTAAGGCTGATGACTTTCGTGATAGGGCATCACAAATATGGTAAGCTACCACGAATGTCGTCACTTAGGAGCTAGTTTCTTCCTAACGCTGACGACCTTCGTGATAGGACGTCACAAATGTGGTAAGCTACCACGAATATCGTCACATTATTTCCAGCCTGACATGCTGGAGTAAAATAGGAATAACTCTTTGCTCTGATATTGGATTTAGGCGAAATTGGTATCGTTGGAAAACTAATTCAATTATCTATATGTTTATAGGTAATGAGATCAAAAAAATTTCAAGTATAATGAGAGATATTCT
Organism: Capsicum annuum; assembly: GCF_002878395.1. Lineage (NCBI taxonomy): Eukaryota > Viridiplantae > Streptophyta > Magnoliopsida > Solanales > Solanaceae > Capsicum > Capsicum annuum. The sequence continues at coordinate 30,469,630 of NC_061113.1, read as the reverse complement.
CATTTAAAGTTGACTATACCAATATCTTTCTCAAGAAGTTAATCGGTAAGAAATGTTTTAATTCGTCTGATAGCTGGGAGTTAATTGAAGCCTTAATATACATCTAACCTACTCATAAAACTATAAAATAACCATGATGTACTATGCATGATCTTGGTACATGACTCTAATATTGGTTTGGATTTTTCAGGGTATTACAATATCTCCCTCTTGGAAATATTCGTCCTCGAATGATGACTGCTTGATAGGGGAGAAAAGATAAAATGACGCATACACTGATCATGCTCAACTATCACATGATTTTAGGACTGAATTAAATTCTAAACTGAATATAGCCCAGCTGAACATACATATCTGATGCATGACTGATAAGCTGAACTCATGAATGCATGATAAGCTATGTACTGATACTTGATACCAATTTTATACTAGAATTTTGAACATGTAACTGAATAAGCTTAAGGAAAATGGTCACCTCGATCTAAGTCTGAATTAGTGGAGAAAATATGAGGGTACTTGGTTCTCATGTCTCTTCTGCTTCCCAAGTAGCTCCCTCTATGGACTGATTTCACCAAAGAACCTTGACTAGAGGGACTTCTTTGTTCCTCAGCCTACGAGTCTGATAGTCGAGGATTTCAACTCGAATCTCTTTATAAGAGAGGCTATTCTTAATGTCAATGCTCTAAATAGGGACTACAACTGCTGGGTCACCTATGCACTTCTTGAGCAAAGAGACATGGAAGACTGGATGAACTGAGGCTAGATCTGAAGGCAATTCGAGCTCATAGGCTACCTTACCAAAGCGACTGAGAATCCTAAAGGGACCGACATATCAGGGACTGAGATTTTCCTTCTTGCCGAATCTCTTCACTCCCTAAATGAGAGAGATCATGAGATAGACATAGTCATCGACCTTGAATTCGATATCCTTTCTACAAACTTCCGCATAAGACTTCTGTCAGCTCTGAGCAGCCCAGAGTCTTTCTCTGATCAACTGAACTTTCTCTAAGGCATCGAATACTAAGTCAGGCCCTATGACTGCGGTCTCACTAACTTCAAACCAACCGATCGGAAACCTACATCTCCTACCATAGAGAGCTTTGAATAGAGCCATCTGAATACTGGAGTGATAGTTGTTGTTGTATGCAAACTCAATCAAAGGCAAGTGGTCATCCCATTTTCCCTTGAAATCAATTGCACACGCCCTTAGCATATCTTCTAGAGTCTGAATGGTCCTTTTTGCTTGACCATCTGTCTGAGGATGAAATGCTGTACTGAGATGAACTTGGGTACCAAGACCCTTTGGGAACGCTTTTTAGAAGTGAGAGGTAAATTGGGCACCTCTATCTGAGATGATAGATAGTGGAACACCATGTAATCTGACCAACTCCCTGATATATAGTTTGGCATAATCCTCGGTTGAGTAAGAGGTACGAACTGGAAGGTAATAAGTTGGCTTGGTCATTCTATCTACAATGACCAAAACTGAATCATTCTGATGACGTGTTCTAGGCAAAACCGTCACAAAGTTTATGTTCACTTCTTCCCACTTCCAAGTAGGCATAGTGCACTCCTGCATGGAACCACTAGGTTTCTGATGCTCTATCTTAACCTACTGATATATAGAGCACTTAGCTACAAACTCTGCAACGTCCCTCTTCATCCCACTCTACCAATAAATCTCTCATAAGTCGTGGTACATCTTAGTGGCCCCTGGATGAATAAAGTATCGCGCACTATTCTCTTCTACAAGAATTTGCTGCCTCAAGTCATCTACATTGGTAACACACAGATGACCCTGACAATGAAGAACACCATCTCCCCCTTGGGAGAAAACCTCTACTTTCGGACTCTGAACTGATTCTTTTAGCTTAACAAGGCTAGGATCCCTGTTTTGATTCTCTTTCACCTTGGAAACTAGAGATGACTTTGAACTACTCTGAACATATACACCACCCTCTGAAGAGTCGACTAAGCGAATGCCTAGTCTGGAAAGCTGATGAATCTCCTGAGCTAATTTCTTCTTACTATCCTCAACATGGGAAACACTACCCATGGACAGTCTACTGAGTGCGTCGGCTACTACATTGGCCTTGCCAGGATGATAAAGGACACTCATGTCATAATCCTTCAAGAGCTCTAACCACCTTATCTGACGAAGATTGAGATCTTTCTAGGAAAAAACATACTGAAGGCTCTTATGATCTGTAAATATGTCTACATGAACACCGTATAGATAATGCCTCCAAATCTTTAAGGCAAAGACAACTGCTGGTAAATCAAGGTCATGAGTAGGATAATTCTTCTCAAAGGGTTTTAACTATCTGGAGGCGTAGGCTATGAATTTACCATGCTGTATGAGGACACAACCTAAACCTACTCTGGATGCATCATAATATACTACGAATCCATTGGAACCGTCGGGAAGTGTTAAAACTGGAGCTGAGGTGAGTCGAGTCTTCAACTCCTGAAAACTCTTCTCGCAAGGTTCTGACCACTGAAACTTAACCTTCTTCTTAGTCAATCTGGATATAGGAGATGCAATATAAAAAAATCCCTTAACAAACCATCGGTAACAGCCAGCCAAACCCAAGAAACTCTTGATATCTGATGGAGAGACAGGGTGAGGTCAGTTTTTTACCACTTTGGTTTTCTGAGGATCTACTCTAATGCCATCACCGAAAATAATGTGGCCAAGGAATGCTACTAATCTTAGCCAAAATTTTTACTTACTAAACTTGGCGAACAACTGGTGATCCCTGAGAGTCTAAAGAACAATTATGAGATGGTCTGAATGATCACGCTCTATGTGAGAATAGACCAGAATATCATCCATGAAGACTATGCTGAATGTGTCCAAGTACTGCTTGAACACCCAGTTCATCAAGTCCATGAAATCTGTAGGGGCATTGGTAAGACCAAAGGACATGACTAGAAATTCAAAGTGACCATACCGAGTACAAAAATCTATCTTTGGAATATCACATTCTCTAACTCTGAGCTGATGATAGCCTGATCTGAGGTCTATCTTGGAGAAATAACTGGCACCCTGAAGTTTGTCAAACAAGTCGTCTATCCTAGGTAGCGGATACCTATTCTTAACTGTAACTTTGTTGAGCTGATGGTAATCAATACACATTCTGAGAGAACCATCTTTCTAGCGCACGAATAAGACTGGCGCACCCCATAGGGATACACTGGGCCTGATGAATCCCTTATCTAAGAGATCCTTCAACTGATCTTTCAGTTCCTTGAGCTCTTCTAGTGCCATTCTGTATGGCAGAATAGAAATAGGCTGAGTATCTGAGAAAAGGTCTATGCCGAAGTCTATTTCCCTTTTGGGAGGAATTCCTGGAAGATCTTTGGGAAAGACTTTTTAATATTTATTAACCACTGGCACTGATTCGAGACTGGGAGATTCAGAACTGGAATCCTTAACATGCACGAGATGATACACACACCTCTTAGAAATCATTTTCCTTTCCCAAAGGTAGGACACAAGATAACCCTTGAAAGATGAAATGCTACCCTTCCACTCTAGGACGGGCTCATTCAGGAACTAAAACTAAACTATCCTATTTTTGTAGTCGACTGTGGCATAGCAGGAATGAAGCCAATCCATGCCGAGAATGACATCAAAATCAGTCATCTCTAACTCGACTAAATCTGCTGACGTGGATTAGACTGAGAGATTGACTTGAAATTATGCTTACTAGCACGACATGAATACTGAAGAAAGAGAACTGTTCCTAAAACATCTCATAACCTCCTGTACATAAATATGGCGTGCAACACACCTATGTACAAAACTCTACTAGATGCGACTTTCAGACTTTCTAGGACTCTATTGAACTTTAGGCTCTGATACCAAGTTTGTAACGCCTCAATTTTTCTGAACCGAAATGCTACACGGTGCTTATGACCCCGAAGATTACAAGCTAATCCATAACTGATATCTGTACCTGTACACGGCAATATATAACGTAATAATGTGGAAAGCATGAACATGTAGGCCATAAGGTTCAACTGAATAAAGAATCTGTCAAAACATAACATCTATATGGGTGAAAGATACCCAAAACAGCTAAAAATTAAATCAAATCTGAACATAAGTCTGAATACTGAATCTAAAAGTCTTTAAGTGTTGTATGAATAAAGAGTTGAAGGAACATGTCTCCAAATAACTCCGTAAACTGATAAATGGCTAAAATAACAATGAATAAATCAAATCATATTGTCCTCGAATGAAGAAGACTTACTAAATCTTTGCGACTGGAAATGCTACTGCTACTGCTGATCTGGAGCTCATGTCTCTGAGCCTATGGTGTAACATGAAAAGAAATCACCATAGCACAAATGCGTTAGTATGAGAGAATGTACTAAGTATACGAGTGAGGTAGGCTAAATATAAACAGGGTTTACATACATGAACAATGCTAACTGTCTAACTGACATGAACGTAAGAGTACAAACATGCATACATATTAACTGAAATCGTGGGTGCATGATAGCTAGTTCTGATAGCATGGGCGACTATATATGACAATCCTAAATATGATGGAACTATATGAGTTCCGTACTGTAACTGAGTCTGGCTATATTTGACAGTCCTGATACACTAAAATCTGAAGACCTATATGAGTTCTTTTACTGAGATTGATTTTAAAACTGTGGGAGGTAGTTGTTTAACCAACATACCTCAATAACGCATATAGCTAAGTTGGGGTTCAATTTCTGCCAACTAGAGGGGTGTCAATATTGTGTCACTGGTAAGGACAGTTGTGGGTGACCCTTAGCTGGTAGGTATTCAAAAGGAGAATGGTGGGAACCCTAAACTGATGGGTTAAGCCACCTTATCAACCCTAATAAGACAGGCTAATATGTCTCAACCTACGCTGGCTATGTAGTTCTGGAACACAAGGATGACTGCTAAGAATCACACCCTAAACTGGTAGGTGAGTCCCCATACTTGGGTTCACTCGGTGCTAACTTCTACTCCTATCTGGAGAGACTAAACACGATTCAACTGACTGTACATAGATAGATTAACTAACTTCCGTTGACTGATGGAGTAGTACTATTATCTGAGAGTTAACTGAGATAATGAGATTTCTGAGGTTTCCTGAGTCACATGACTGACTGAGTTCTATAGATTATAGCTTGACTGAGATTATCGTGACAACATGACATGGCTCTAAGCACAAAACTATGTTTTTCAGGTACGAATACCCCCAAAACTCGATAGAAGGAAACTGACACACATGACATGACTTGATCACAAGATTTGAGTCCACAATTCATAATATCATAAGTAGGGGATATCATGTTTCATATAGTTATTCAACATCTTAAACATTGTAGGGAATGCTTGCATATATTTTATGTACATATTGTATATCTCCATTATCTTACATGCTTCATACCACCACAATAGCAACACATGAAAAGCATGGGATTCATATTGAAGTATATATCTAAAATGAACTTGTCATTTAGACATCATAGAACCATAAAAACATGAGTTTCTAGCATCCTAAGCATTTTATCAAACACCTTGCATGCATTCTTTAAGGCATAGGTGAGTTTCATACTTGCACCATATTAAACCACCTAAAGTTCATGGTTTTCAATTAACAAACATATATATTCCATGAAAACACCTTTAGACATCACATTGAAACTTAAACAACAATCATCAACATGTACATACTCATATCACCACAAAAAATTTACAAAATAATATTTAAAACATGGTTCTTGAGCTCTATGAATGGATTGGATCCATGGATGAACACTACGCATATCTTAGAAAGGAAACCTTGATGATTTGCTGGAGAGTTCTTGGATTTGATGAAAACCCTAATAATGTGGTTGAGAGTGTAAGAGAGGATTTTTGAGATGCTTAACTGAAGAAAAAATAGGAAAAATTATGCCTCTTTAGGGTTATAAGTCATGGAAGGTGCAGGAAATGACCAGAATACCCTTATGAAATAAATTCCCAGTTGCTAAAAAATCATAGATGACGACCTTCGTGATAGGGCGTCATAAATGTGATAAGCTGTCATGAATGTTGTCACTTATGAGCTAGTTTCTCCCTAAGGATGATGACCTTCGTGATAGGGCATCACAAATGTGGTAAGCTGTCACGAATGTCATTACTTAGGAGTTGGTTTCTTCCTAAGGATGACGACCTTCGTGATAGGGCATCACAAATATGGTAAGCTACCACGAATGTCGTCACTTAGGAGCTGGTTTTTGCCAAAGGCTGACGACCTTCGTGATAGGGCATCACAAATGTGGTAAGATACCATGAATGTCATCACTTAGGATCTAATTTCTGCCTGAGGCTGACGACCTTCGTGATAGGGCGTCACAAATGTGGTAAGCTGCAATAAATGTCGTCACACTGTTTCCAGCCTGACATACTGGAGTAAAATAGGAATAACTCTTTGCTCCGATATCGGATTTAGGTGAAATTGGTATCGTTGGAAATATAATTTACTTATCTATCTGTTATAGGTCATGAGATCAAAAAAATTCCAATTATAATGAGAGATATGCTCATTTAAAGTTGACTATACCAATATCCTTCTCAAGAATTTGATCGGTAAGGAATGCTTTGATTCTTCTGATAGCTGGGAGTTATATGAAGCCTTAATATACTTATAACCTACTCATAAAGCTATAAAAGAACCATGATGTACTATGCATGAGATTGGTACATGACTCTAATATTGGTTTGGATTTTTTGGGGTATTATAATTATCATGACAAACATTACAAACAAGGAGCTGACTATCATGTATCAAAGATTCAGGAGGAATGGAGTGGTGTTGAGGGAAAAGGGCATTGACAGAAAAGATAGAGGACGCGTTAGGTGGTTCATCATGAGGAGGAGATTTGAGGGATGGTCAGGAACATATGTAATCATGAAAATGAGAAGGCGTTTTAGGAGTTCTAGTTGACCTTTTGTGTCCAGGTGGATGAGCAGGTATATTTAATGGTGCAGAATTGTTATCATGAGAAGGTGAAAATGAGGTACTAGTAGTAGATTAAGTAGAAGAGCTGACTGCTGTGTCCAGAGGATCACATGGTACTTTAGAGGAAGTCCCATACTCATTATAAAAAAAATAGTCATGAGATGTAGGAGTAGACTCAGGAACATAAAACTTGAAAAAATGTCTAAGTACAGAGAAAAAGGTAGCAATATCTGAGACAAAAGTAAAAGGAAAAACATGTTCATGAAAAATTACATCTCTAGAAATATGCATTTTTCTTGTGGCTAGACTGAGGACTTTATATCGTTTGGTTCCAAATGTATATCGTACAAAGACATGAGCTTCAGTCTTAGTTCAAGCTTATCTCTATGGATTTTAGGTATAGTGGGATAACATAAGCAACCAAAAGATCTCAAATGAGAATATACTGGTGTCTTGTTCTAAAGTAACTCATAGGGGCATTTGTTTTTCAAATAAGTGCTAGGAAGTACATTTATGATATGTGTGGCTATGGGAACACATTCCTCCTAATATCTTAAAGGAAATTTAGATTGAAAAAAGAGGGCTTTGGCAGTTTCCAATAAATATTTATGTTTGAATTCTCTTTGTTTCTTCTCTTGGATCAAAATAGAAAAATCTTGGTACTATCCATGATGGACTTTATAAACTAGAATAAAGAAGAATAAAAGTACAGAAACAGACTGATTCCATGCTAAAAATCATCTAATTCAACTCGGTAGGGACAAAAACTGACTACGTTGAAGAGGAAAAAATCGTACTTTGGTTATTGTGTTGAAAGAGAAAAAGTTAGCTTCATTGATAAGATTAAAAGGTTACATAATGTGACTAATATGCTTGGTATTTATAGACTCACATGAGTCACACATGATCTTCTAAAACCTTCTAATAACTACTCCTAACAACTTGCTTAACTACTCAACTAACTAATTGCCTAGAGTAGCTAAATCAATAAAGCAATAAAATAGTGAAAACTGTTTTACTGCATCAGAAAACTAATGCTACAATATATATTTTAACACTCCACCTCAAGCTAAAGGATACAAAATGTTAAGCACACCAAGCTTTCCTGGAAAATCTGAGCGTTGATCTTGAGTCAAGCTCTTTGTAAGAATATCTGCAACTTGATGAGTTGTGGGAGCATATACAGTCTGCACAAGCCCTTCCTTAATCTTATATCTTATAAAATGACAATCAATCTCACTGTATTTTGTCCTTTCATAAAAGTTGAGGTTGGCTGCTAGTTGGATTGCAGACTTACTATCACTGAATAGTGTGATAGGCTTATTGACAGACATATTTAATTCTGCAAATAATCCTATCAACCATGTGATTTATGCTAGAGCTGAAGCCATGCTTCTATATTCTGCTTCAGCTGAGCTTTTAGATATAATATATCAAGGATTTACCAAAATGCATGACATATCCAATGACAGACCTCTTTGTGTTTGGACATGCTGCCTAGTCCGAGTCACACCAGTACACAGGATCTGTAGTAGGCCGAGCCTTAAGCCAAACACCCTAGCGTACTATTCTTTTTAAGTATCTGATTACCTTATTAGCAACTTCCAAATGAGACCTTTTAGGCTGTTGTATAATTTGACTTAAGTTCTACACAACATAGCTAATATCAGGTCTAGTTATGGTTGCATACATTAACTTACCCACCAGTCTTTGATAAGAAGTAATATCCTTGAGAATAGCATCACCAGTGGCACCTGTTGCTTTATCAAACTCAACTGAGGTTAGCTTGACATTAATCTCTAATGGGGTAGGTGCAGGTTTAGCCCCAGCTAATCCAGTCTCTAAAATAAGATCCAAAATATACTTTCTCTAATTTAATATGACCCCAACTGCAGATCTTACCACTTCTATTCCCAAGAAATATTTGAGCTTTCCCAAATCTTTGAGCTTAAACTGTTGATGCAAGGGTGCTTTTACTTGATTGATCATAGTAATGCTGTCACCAGTGATGAGAAGATGATCCACATATAGCAATATTACAACTATGCCTTCTTTCTTCTTTAATGTAACAAAGAATAGTCATATGTGCTCTGGGTGAATCCTGCATGAAGCAAGGCTGTATTGAGCTTGATGTTCCACTGTCTTGAATCCTGGGTGAATCCTGTTTTTTTTTTCTTCCTGCTTTAAAGCCTTCTGGCATCTCTACATAAACCTCTTCATCCAGATCACCTTGAAGAAAGGCATTGTAGACATCCACCTGGCACATACACCAACCCTTGGAGAATGCCAATGCAATGATACACTTGATAGTAACCATCTTAGCCATATGAGAAAAAGTATCATGATAGTCCATCCCTTCTTGTTGGCTGTATCCCTTGGCTACTAATCTTGCTTTTAATCTCTCCACTTCTCCATTAGCTTTATATTTAACTTTGTACACCTATTTTGATCCTATGCTGTTTTTGTCTTGAGGCATATCAACTACCTCCCATGTATAATTATCTTCAAGTGCTTTGATCTCTAACTGTATGGCTTTAATCTACTTTTTATCCTTGATAGCCTGGCTATAAGTTTGGGGTTCAATCAGTGCTGACATGGTAGAAAAAAACACTGGTAACCTGCAGTAGTATTAGCATAGGATAGATAATTAGTTAAGGGGTATCTAGTCCTTTTCTTTTTTCCTGGTGAAGTATAATCCATCAACCAAGAAGGTTTCTTAGTTATTCTAAATGCTATTCTTGTAGCATCAGTTGTAAGTGACAATGATATTGATAAACTACATCTGGTGATCTAGAAGGCACGCCAATTAATGTATTTGCTGGATTATGTGACAGACGTAAATCCTCTTTTGATGACTCAAGAACCTCAGGAACCTGAATCTGAGATTCTGATATCTCAGGGCAAGATGCATAAAGATCATCAATTTCATGATTTACTATACTTGCATCAATCTTAAGAAAATCTTCAGATGATTCTAAAGTTATTGCTTCTGTAAAAGGGAATCCTTCTCTTGGAATACAACATCTCTAGTAACAAACAACTTATTAGTGACCAAATCCATCAGCAAATAACCCTTTTGAGAAATAGAATATCCCATTAATACTACAGACTTTTCTCTTTCTAAAACCTTGTTAGCTTTTGGTACTATTGAAGAATAACATTTGCAAACAATAATTCTCAAATGTGTTAAGGAGGGAACCTTAGAAAACAATATTTCACAAAAACTCATGCCTCTAATGGATGAAGATGGTAGTCGTTGATAATATAAACTGTATATTTAACAATTAGAACCCATAATCTGATGGTCGTTTGAGCTTGAAATCTAATAGCTCTAGTAACATTCAATATCTGTCTATGTTTTCTTTCAACTACACCATTATGCTGTGGTGTATAGGGACAACTGCTTTGATGTGTTATGCCCAAAACTAAAATAACTCTCTGCACTTAGAGTTGAGGAATTCTGTCCCATTATCAGATCTAATAACTTTTATCTTAGCATCAAGCTGATTATGAATCATACTAAAAAAATTCTTAACAACTACAATACATTCAGATTTTAGTTGTAACAAATAAAACCAAGTATACCTTCTGTAATCATCCACAACAGTTAATAAATAATGCTTCTTATCAAAAGTTGGAATTTTATAAGGCCCCCAAAGATCCATATGCACAACATTAAAACATCTTCAACTCTAGAACTACTTGTAGGAAACACTAACCTTGTTTGTTTAGCTAATGGGAGAACATGACACTTCCTTAAAGACTCTATGTCTTTTGTGTGTCTCAACAATTTTAGTGACTTTAGAGCTTGAGTAGAAGAATGCCCAAGTCTTCTGTTCCATAGATTATAATCTTGTATACTCACTTCTGCAACCACTTTTTGACCATCTCTGTGCATCTCATCTACTCTACAAACATTCTTGAGCATATATATACCTCCTCTTTCTTTACTAATCGACTTCACCTTACCACTTTGAAGGTCCTGAAATATACAAAAATTAGAATAGAATGACACAAAGTGATGTTGGGTGTATTTATGCACTTAGTGTTACTATTCTAGCTTATTTAGCCTTGTTTGAGGATGATTCATGTGTTTTATGTGTTTTATGTGTGATGATGATATAAATAAGCATATAAGTGTTCAAGGACATGATTATAATGGTTGAAAGTATTTTCAAATAAGTTTGTACTTAATTGAGTTATTTAGAGTTTAATCGAGAAAACTAGATTTACTAGCTTGAGCTAGGTGTTTGTCTAGTTTGTTTCGTTGGATGTTGATGTGTGTAATGAGTTACCAATGTCTTAAATGTGTATTTATATATGGAACAACTTTTTGTTAATGTTCCAAGTTCAAGTGGATTAAGTTAAGAGTCGAAACAATAAGCTTAAGATCAATGCTGACTAGCCTAGTCTTGGTTTGTCTTTTTGATTCATTGGTGGGGATATTGTGTTGTTTTAATCTCTAATCCATGGTGTGTGATTATGTAGAAAGATTTGTGAAATGAATATGGTGATATATTGATGATATAAAGGCTTTAAATCTATTAGAAATACACTACAAAAGCTTGGACAAAAGGAAAGGAAGATCAACACATAACCATTATTTTGGATGCAACTTCCAATGAAGTAACGTGATACAGATGCGATGCACCACTCCCTTGATGAGATAAGTAATGGGAAATGTTGCTAATTCCATGAGATATCCAAGGTGAAGCATTTCCAACTCCATGGAATAACCAAGGTGCAACACCACATATTCCACCCACGACCAAAGTGGAAATCCAATCCTATACAACTTAGACTTGTTAGCTTATACTATAAATAGAACATTGTCACGTTATGTAATCACCTTGGGACATATTGTACATGGATAAGCTGCTGCAACTTCATGTTTTAGGTTTTTCATTTTTTAATTTAGCTATTTTATGTTTTTGATCATTCATAGAATTAATTGGAAGATGATTATGACTATGAGTGGCTAAGCACTCCTTTTCCAGGGTGAAAGCCAAGAACATGTCTACTATTGTTATGGATTGATTTTATTTGATTCACTTATCATTATTGGTTGTTTTTTTATTCTTTATGTAACTATTTTAAGGATTGATCACCCTTAAAATACATCTATTGTTGACCTTGTAATCTCGGGAGAGGGAATAGGGAGATAGAACGTGGGGATGAATAAAGTATGGTTTGTATTCTTTTATGCAATAAGAAATTTGGATTAGCTTCTAGGATAGGGATGTACTTAGAAGCCTTACTTGATTCACATATAGGATAATATCTTATAGAACTAAATTGGATTATTACATCCCCGCTCAACGATGTAGTTGTAATATCCAAATTAGGTAAACAACTAGAGGCCAGGAGACTATGATCATGTGATTAGCCCTACGAATCAACAACTAGATAAGCGAATTAATGAATGAAGTTCATTAACATAGTATGATTATTCAAAGTGCTTTAACCCTGGGCTTTACTCCATTGATTGTTTCAAGACTTTACTTTACACATTATTTACTTTACATTTAGTTATAACTTTAAAACTATCTTTTGGTTACTCTTGCATCAATTGAATCTGAATTATGAACTGAAGTCAAATAGCTATTGGAACAAGTCCCTGTGGGATTGATATTCAGCTATCTTGAAGGCCACTATATTACTTGGTAGACCACGTACACTTGCGTGTGCGCTGTCAAGTTTTTCGCTCCATTGCTGGGGACTTATAAATTGGCAACTGTTTTATTGTTAGTTTGAATTTTAGATTTCTTTGATGTTTTTACACTTGGTCTTATTTTTGTATTTGCAGGAAACAGGTTTTCAAAGTAGTAAGCTGGTAAGGGATCAGGACTTGGTTGAACCAAGTCCAAATCCTGAGCAACTTTTTCATCAATGAAGGAGAGAAGAAATCCTTCTCTCCCATATACTGCAAATCAAATAAGATCAAGATAATCCTGCTATCATATTTGATGAACAAGCTAGCCATAAGACAGTTGGAGAAGTGATAATCCCGTTTTTGGCAAATTTGACCTCTCCTTTTCAAAAATCAGCTGTTAGAGGGAGGTTCGAGATAAAGAACAATATGGTGCAACTGTTGATTAGCAGTGCATACTTTACAGGTATTGCATATGAAGATCCACAGGTCCACTTGAAGAATTTCATTGAACTCACTGACACATTTATTTCGGCAAATATGAATATTAATTATGTGAGGTTGACACTCTTCCCCTATTCACTTATTGGGGAAGCCAAAAGGTGGTTGAACTCTAAGCCATCAAATTCAATCACATCATGGGATAACTTAGCACGAAAGTTCCTCATCAGATTCTTTTCATCTGGCAAGACTGCGAAACTTTGTAGTAAGATAGTGAGCTTCAAACTGAGGCCAGATGAGAAACTCTATCATGCTTGGGAGAGGTTCAAGTCACTTTTTTGGGATTGTACACATCATCAATGATCCAATAAGGTACTTGCTCATACTTTTGTAGAAGTACTTGATCACAACACAAAAATTTTGCCAGATTCAATTGCAGATGGTCAAGCGTTGGAGTTATTATGAGGAGCTGTACACCTTATTGAATCGTAACATATAAGGAAATGTAGAGTGTCATGGTGATTCTAGGAGTGACACAAAGAAAGTTACAGGTGTGTTGGAGGTGTACCAATACACTACTTTATCAGCTTAGGTTTCTGCATTGTAAAATTTTATATACACTCAGTTTAGCAGCCTAAAAGTAGGAGCTACACAGCCTACAATAGGAGTTAATATAGTTCAACATACCAGTGGTTGGTGTGAGGTTTGTGGCAATAGTTGTCATTCTGCGGCCATGTGTGCTACAAATTCAGAGTCAGTGATATTTGTAAGCAATGTTCAGAAGTTAAATTATGGTAATGCCTATAATATGAAGTGGCAAACTCAGCTGTGGAATACCCAACAATAGCAAAATCAACAATCATAGGCACACAAAAATTAGTTAACTAGCAACTTAGAAAAGATAATAAAGCAGATTCTAGATAATTAAACACAGTTGGCCGCAGATGTAAAGAATCAGCAAATGGCCACGTAAAGCTTGTAATTACAGTTGGGGTAGTTATCATAGACACTAAATACTAGGTCTCAAGGTGGTTTTGCCGGTGATACAGAAAATTCAAAACAAGTTATGACAATTACTTTGATGAGTGGTAAAAAGCTTCATGGAGAACCTCCAAAGGTAACTAAGGAGGTAGACGTAGATTTGACTCCCTAACATGTAAATGACAAAGTTGCTGAAAAGTCGAGGAAGTTTGAGTACTCAAAATAAAAAGTTTCTAAAAAAGTGAAGAAGATCCCACAACTACCCTTCCTACAAAAGCATATGAAGATAAAAGAGGATGCGTGTTTCAAGAAGTTCTTTGACACGTTCAGAGAATTACACATTAACTAACCTCTTTTAAATGTTTTGTAGGGAATAACCAAGTATGCTAAGTACTTGAGGGATATGGTGGCTAATAAAGTTAAATTTCAGGATGTGGAGGCAGTAACACTCACTGAGGAGTGTAGTTTTGTGGTTACTCAAAAGATTCCAAAAAAGCTTAAGGACCCTGGGAAGTTTACTCTCCCCATTCAGATTGGTAACAACTAGGTAGTTTAGGCACTTAGTGATTTGGGGGCAAGTATCAATTTGATGCCTCTATCTCTGTTCAACATATTTGGTTTGGGGAATCCTAGACTGAGCTTTGTGCTACTACTACTGGAAAACGGGACCATAGCCCGTCCTGAAGAAGTGATAGAGGATGTGCTCATAAAGGTTGGTAAATTTATTATTCCTGCTAACTTTATTATTCTAGATTTTCAGGAAGATAAACAGCTACCAATCATCTTGAGGCATCCTTTTTAATAAATATGAATCTTTAATTGATATGAGATAGGGTACGCTTACAATGAGTTTGGAGGATGAAGATTTGTTTTTCAAAGTTTACAAATAACTTAACACACTATACCACTATAAAATCTTATGTATGATTACTATGATTGAAGGGGATAAGTGTGGGGTGGTGGAACTTGTTCCCTAAAATATATCTTCGGACACCATCATTGAGCACCCTAAACCACAACCACTTAAACTAGACATGATGTAGATTGATGTGCCTGAAAAGGCTAAAGTTGAAAAAGAGGTTGACCTTGAGAGTTCACACTCAAGAGGTCAGAAAAAAATAAAAAGATGGCCTCCAAGTGTAAGTAAAAGGATGAAGGAACTTGGTTGAGTCGTAGTTGGGTCGTACCTCGACACTAAATCAGGCGCTGCTTGGGAGGCAACCCAAGTTAAGTAGGTATGTTTTATTTTTTAGTTTTTAGTAGTTTTTACTTCACATAATTTTTGTTTTTGATTGGATCACAGGTTGATGGGAATTTTGAGTACCGGAAACTTGAGCTAAGGATCATGGCGAAGACTAAGTGTGGGGTCCCCGGACCCTCTTAAGGTTTAAAGATGCTACTAGCTAGGCTTATATGCCCTAGAGAGTATTTCTATCTCTACTTTTAAGTATACTTTGGGGATAAAGTAGATTTTTAAGTGTGGGATGGAGAAGTTCCCCATTTTTAGGGTCAATATAAAATTTTTAAGATTAGGAGTAAGTGAGAATTCTTGTTAGTTCTATATGTGACTAGATGATACAAGTGTTTTGGTTGTAAAAAATATGTTGATTGTGTGAATCGCTACTTTTGAGACTCCTAGGCTCATGATTATGACTCTTGTACTGTTGGTTTAAAGTTGAATTCATGTGATTGTTTGGTTGAGTGTCTATGATGATCCTACTTTAAGTTGAGCATGTGCCATGTATAATATGAGTTATTTGTATATTCCTTGTTGAATGTGATTTCTAGAACTTTCCTGGTGTGTGTGAAAAGCGAAATAAATAGTATAGGTCTAGGAGATGATTTAGGAATTTCTTTGATAGCTATGTTTTATACCTTCTGTTGACCTACTCTTTGTTCTTAATCTTAGTCAGCCCCATTGAGCCTTTAGATTTTTCTTTGGTAGCCTCATATGTAACCTAATCCCTTATTTGATAGACCATAATTTGATCCAAAGCTCCTAAGCGCTTTAATAAAAAATTAATTGAGTAAGGATTGTGAGAAATAAGAGAAGAAAAGGTGAAAGTGAAGCCCCAAAGTGATAGTTATTGGTGTGAAAAAAAAGAATTGTTATGTGTTGTGGTGGGGAGTTGAGTTATGAAAAGAATAAAAATTTGTTCAAATTTAATGAGTTGTGCATAGAATCCTCCCACCTTATTGTGTGTAATTGAGCTTAATAAGATGGGGTAAAAACAAAAGAATGGGGTATACAAAAATGGTGTAATTTGGTTGTTGGAGATTGGTTTTAAGTATAAAAAGTGATGTATTGAAGCTCTTAGGGAAGATAGTCACTATTATTCCAAAATAGTTCCTAACCATCCCTTAGGCTACATTACAACCCGAAAAAGACCTAATTGATCCTAAGTTTAGCATTCTGATATTACTGGAGCACTACACTAAGGGAAAGCCTATGTTTCATTATGTGTAACTTGTGAATTCCTTATGAGTGTGAGCGAAATTTGATTATTGTACCCATTATGTTATAAAATGCTTTATTGTGAGTAATTATGGGTAACTCTCTTATTGTGAGGGGCACATGTTTGATGAATGTGTGTGATTTTTATGATGTCCTTGATTGACCAATACACATTAGTTTCCCAACTTGGTGAGTCAATTCTTGAGGCTAGGATGTTTTGGAGTAGTATTCATGAGCTACCAATTGTGTAAATAACATGTTTAGTGTAGAAACTTGTATTCTGTGTAGTCATTATAGTACTAGCTTGAGTGTCTTGCATATAGTGGAAGTGAAGAGTCTCTTTAGTTTATGATGCTTATAGTGAAGAGTTGTTTGAGGACAAACTAGGATTTACGTGTGGGGTGGTGATGTTGGGTGTATTTATGCACTCTAGTGTTACTATTCTAGATTATTTAGCCTTGTTTTGAGGATGATTTGTGTACTTTATGTGTGATGATGATATAAATAAGCATATAAGTTTTCAAGGATGTGATTAAAATGGTTGAAAGTGCTTTCAAACAAGTTCATACTTAATTGAGTCATTTAGAGTTCGATCAAGAAAACTAGTTTGACTAGCTTGAGCTAGGTGCTTGTCTAGGTTATTTTGTTGGATTATGATTTGTGTAACGAGTTCCCAATAGTTTAAATGTGTATTTATATATGGACCAACTTGTTTCTAATTTGCGAAGTTCAAGTGGATTAAGTTAAGGGTTGGAATAATAAGCTTAAGATCAATGTGGATTAGCCTAGTCTTAGCTTGTCTTTTTGATTCATCGTTGAGGATATTGTATTGTTTTGATCACTACTCCATGGTGTGTAATTATGTAGGAAGATTTGTGAGCTCAATATGGTGATATATTGATGATATAAAGTCTGGAAACCCATAGGAAATACACTACAAAAGCTTGGACAAAAGGGAAGGACGATCAACACTTAACCATTATTTTGGATGCAACTTCCAGTGAAGTAACACGATATAGACGTGATGCACCACTCCTTTGATGAAATAAGCAATGTTATGTTTTTCTAATTACATGAGATATCTGAGGTGAAGCATTGCCAACTTTATGGAATAATGTAATGCCCCGAGAGTATACCCTGGGCACCACACGGTACTTACAGTCCCGAGGGGCCACAAGCTAACCCATGAGCTGGTACCTACTGTGAGCACTAAAGAATAATAACAAAATAACATATGTGATATATATAAAAATGCCATAAGGTTTTAAATAATAAAGCATTTCTAAATCATGAATCTGGAAAACAATAATTGTATGAAAAATAACTGCCTTAAACTGGTAAAATAAAGATAAACTGACTGACTATCTGAAGTGTCCAAAAACCTCTAAAACTGACTGAATAACATTTGATGGGATAGGCCCCAGCTAACTCCAACTAATTACTGAATTGAAAGCATGAAAATCAATATAGTTTGTCCTCGAAATATGATGACTCACCACTGCTACAACTGATAATCTGGAAGGTCTATGCACAATACGGGAACTGAGCGTCTGAACCTATGATATGATACATCATAGCACAATAAAAGACTATGCGATAAGCACTTTGAATGTATTGGTATGCTAAATAAGGTAGACTGATATGAATGGTTTCGTGTGCATGAGTAATAACTGACTGAATGAATAGTATGAAGTACTAATAGTATGCATGAAATTTGTAAATACTGAGAATGCATAACCAAGAAAAATCTATCCTGAATATAATCTGTAAACTAAAATGTGATAACTGAATAATTGATATCTGTATGATATGGTCAAGAAAAACTGAAACAAAATTATTGGGCTGATTACTGGACTGAGACTGTGGGAGCTATCATTTAACCGCCATGCCCCAAATGAGCAAATTTGGGGTCCAACTTGTGACCCTAGTTGGAAGGGTGTTAGTACTATGCCACGGGTACTAGCACTAGCTGTGTGAATCTATTAATATGCTATCTCTAAGGACTAAGGGTGTCAATCCTGAACTAATGTGTGACCAATGCGATGTAGTCAAGCCTAAACTGATGAGTGACTCCTTATATCCTACGCTGGATACATAGTTCTGGAGTATAGAGACTGCTACTAATGACTCCGCCCATATGATGGGAAAGCCGCCATCCCTGCGCTTGCTCGGTGCTAAATCCTACTCCCAACTGAACTGACTCGAAATACTGGACTGTTCAGAGTTTAACTGATTATGATAATTGACTGAACTGATAATGCTCATAACATATTTCTGGAACTATTCTAAAGATACTGATACTAAGTAAACAACTATGTTTTCGCCCCCCTGGAATCGATAGCAATAATAGCAAGATAGTGCTAACACTCTGGGGATAAAATATGAAAGCATTTATTCAAAATTCATTCTTGTAGGTATTTCATCAAACACTTGATATGCATAGCATGAATACTTTAAAGCTTGTAGAAGTCACATGATTTCAATATCAACATCACTAATTATGAATTAAATCAGTGAATAACATCATTAAGACATGTGGGGTTGAATAACAATGACAATTTCATGGAAACATAGTGTAGAATTACAATTCACGGGAATTCATGGTTAAAATCACAATTAAAATCATGAAAACTTGTAAAGATCCCAACTACGAATTTAGAATTGGATATTTATAATCCATGGGTGAAAGGAACCCATAGATGAACACTTAACATACCTGAGTTGATGAATTCGTGAGAGTTCTTGGGGTTTTTTGTTGTGAATTGATCTTGAAGGTTAAGGTTTGTTCTTGAAAGATAATTAGTTTCTTGGAGAGGAATTATGAGTAATGGGGTCTATAATGCCCCTTTAGGTTTTAATTTTGTGTTTTGGATGAGTTTAGGGCCTTGGGAAAAGACCAAACAGTTCCTGGAATTTAAATCGCAAAAGCTGAAAATCCCAATTTTTGGCTACAACGCTACGCGGTGCAATCGTACCAGGCCACTGGAAAACTGATAATTCTAAAATGGTACCTTGGCGCGATGCGGTGCCAATCGCGGTGCCTTACTGGAAAATGACAAACGTAAAAATTTCCCTTGTTGTGACGCACTACTTATCACGGTGACGCACTGGAAAAGGACGAACGTGATTTTGGCTATCATCGCGACGTGGCCTTATCGCGTTTGACTACTATTTTCACTAAAAGTATCATAACTTCTCACCCGAGTATCATATTTGGGAAAAAATTGATATCGTTGAAAAGATAATGCAATTTCCTACAGTTTGGTGTGTCTTGAGCTGGAAAATTCTCAATAGAAAAAAAGATATGCTCATTTGAAGTTGACTAAAGTAATATTTTTATTAAATATTCAATCGGTAAGGATTATTTTGATTCGCGTTAATATACATCAAACTCACTCATAAAACTACCATATAACTACAATGTACTTTGCATGAGCTTGGAACCTAAATTTATTATAGATTTGGATTTTTGGGGTATTACAATAATTCTCCCTTGGGATCATTCGTCCTCGAATGAGACTGGTTAAACTGAAAGTACTGAGGAAATAAAGTTATATGCTGAATGTACGTGATGAAAATGTGGTTACATGACTGAGTCTGAAACATGATTCATGACTGAACTAGTTCTGTGAATGCATGACTATCATGAAAATGATATGCAGGTGAAACTGAGCATGAAAAAGAGAAATTCAAAGAAGATTGTTACATTAAGCTGAGTCTGAGTTCGCGGAGAAAAGATGAGGGTACTTGGTTCGCATATCCATTTCTGCTTCCCAAGTGGCTCCCTTAATGGACTAATTCCACCAAAGAACTTTGACTAGGGGAACTTTTTTGTTCCTTAGTCTACAAATTTATCAATCAAGTATTTTGACTGGAACTCTTTGTAAGAAAGGTTGTTCTGAACATCCATGATTTCTTAGGAAACAACTACAACTGGATCACTAATACACTTCTTCAACAAGGAGATATGGAATAATGGGTGCACTAATGCTTAGTCTGCAGTCAACTCAAGTTCATAAGCCACCTTTCCAAAATAGCTCAAAATCCTGTAAGGGCCAACATATCGGGGACTAAGCTTCCCTTTCTTACCAAACCTCTTCACTCTATTCATGGGAGAGATCTTTAGGTATACAAAGTCACCACTCTCAAACTCAAGATACTTTCTCCTCACATATGCATAAGATTTCTGTCGACTCTGGGCTGGCTTAAGCCTCTCTCTAATTAACTGTACTTTTTCCAAAGCATCAAACATTAAATCAGGACCCACTACCACATCCTCACATATATCAAACCAACCAATCAGAGATCTACATCTCCTTCCATATAGGGTCTCAAACGGAGCCATTTGAATATTGGAATGTTAGTTGTTATTATACACAAATTCAATCAAAGGCAAGTGGTCATCCCAACTGCCTTTAAAGTGCACTAACATGCTCGCAGCATGTCCTCAAGGGTCTGAATGGTCCTTTCTGCCTGACCATCTGGCTGAGGGTAGAAGGCTGTACTGAGGTGAACTTGGGTACCAATACCCTTCTAAAAAGCTTTCCAAAAGTAATAGGTAAATTGAGTACCTTTATATGAGATAATAGATAGTGGAGCACCGTGCAACCTCACCACTCTCTAATATAGAGCTTGGCATAGTCCTCGGCTGAATAAGAAGTATGGATAGGTAAGAAATAAGCTAATTTGGTTATCCTTTCCATAATGACCCAAATGGAATCATGCTGCTGATGAGTACGAGGGAAACTTGTCACAAAATTCATGGTCACTACTTCCCACTTCCTAGTGGGAATACTGAACTCCTTCATAGACCTACTAGGCTTCTGATGTTCAATCTTAACTTTAATCTTAACCTGCTGACAAGTGGAACACTTAGCCACAAACCCTGCAATATCTCTCTTCATCCCACTCCACCAATAGACTTTTCATAGATCGCGGTACATATTTTTGGCCTTTGGATGAATCGAGTAATGCGCACCATGCACTTCTTAAAGAATTTGCTGTCTCAACTCATCAACACATGACACACACAGTCTATCCTAGCGACGCAACACACCATCTCCCCCTTAGGAGAAAACCTCTACTTTTTGATCTCTGACTGACTCCTTCAACTTCACCAAACTAGGATCCCTATCCCACTTTTCTTTTACTTTGGCAACCAAAGAAGATTTTGAACTCTTCTAAACCCAAACACTACCCTCAGCTGAATCAACCAAACAAATACCTAATCTGGTAAGCTGATGAACTTCTCTAACTAACTTCTTATTATCACCCTCAACATGAGCAAAACTACCCATAGACAATCTACTTAGGGCATCTGCCACTACATTGGTCTTGCCTGGGTAATACAAAACACTCATATTATAATCTTTCAATAATTATTACAACCTTCTCTGGCGTAGATTCAAATCTTTCTGTAAAAACACATACTGCAAACTTTTGTGATTTGTGAACAGTCCAACATGTACCCCATACAAATAGTGCCTCCAAATCTTTAAGGCAAACACAACAACAGCTAACTCAAGATCATAGGTAGGATAATTCTTTTCATGGGGTTTAAGTTGTATACAGGCATAGGCTAAAACCTTACCCTTCTGCATCAAAACACACCTCAAACAAACTCTAAAAGTATCACAGTACACAACAAACCTATCCGAACTATCTGGCAATGTCAAAACTGGGGCTGTGGTGAGTCGAGTCTTCAACTCTGAAAAACTCTTCTCACAAGAATCTGACCACTGAAACTTAACCTTCTTCTGAGTCAATCTGGACATGGGGGATTCAATAGATGAAAACCCTTTAACAAATCACTGGTAATAGCCATTCAAATATAAGAAACTCCTGATATCTGACAGAGAAATGCGATAGTATTGACCAGTGGGTTGGCTAGAACAGTGGATGGGTGAGCATTTTGAGCCGCTACAGAGTGATCTAGAGTAGTGAATGAAACTCTTAACCCTGCATGAGAAACATGCTCATTCAGGGGTTCTTCTTGAATGGGTGAAGACGCTAGCTGGTTTACATTTTTTCTTTCATTTGTCTTTCTAGGAGGCATTTTTTACAAATAGAAGAAATAATGGATTATACAGAGAGTTTAACATAAGCTCATGCTCAGTCACACAACATGAATACTAAAAAAAGGAACTTTTCCTAAAATGCCTCATAGCCTCTTGTCCATAAGTGTGGCCAAATTCATACCCATGTAGAAGACTCTACTTGACGTGGTTTTGAGACTTCCTAGGACACTTTAAAACCTTAGGCTTTGATGCCAAGTTTTTAATGCCCTAAGAGTATACCTTGGGGGCCTTATGGTGCTTACAGTCCTGAGGGACCACAAGCTAACCCATGAGTTGGTACCTGCTATGAGCACTAAATTATATTAAAAAAATAACATACACAGAATATCTAAAGATTCCATAAGGTTTTAAATAATAAAGCATTTCTGAAGCATGAATCTGGAAAACAACAACTGTCTGAAAACAACTGCCTAAAACTGATAAAATAAAGATAAATTGACTGATGGTCTGAAGTGTCCGAAAGCCTTTATAACTGACTCAATAAGAGTTGATGGGAAAGGCCCCAACTAACTCTAACTAACTACTGAACTAAAAGCATAAAAATCAATATAGTCTGTCCTCAAAATATTATGACTCACCACTGCTATGGCTAATAATCTAGAAGATCTATACATGATCCGGAATAAAGAGTTTGAACCTATGATATGATACATCATTGTACAATAAAAGAGTATAGTACTTTGAATGTACTGGTATACTAAATGAGGTAAGCTTATATGCATAGTTTTGTGAGCATGAGTACTAACTGACTGAATGAATAGCATAAAGTACTAAATAGTATGCATGAAATTTGTAAATGCTGAAAATGCATGACCAAGCATAAAACATGTCCTAAATATAATTTGTAAACTGAAATCTAATAACTGAATAACAAATATCTGTATGCTATGGTCAAGGAAAACTGAAACTTAATTACTGGATTGATTATTAGACTAAGACTGTGCGAGCTATCATCTAACTGAAATGCCCTAAATAAGCACATTTTGGGTCCAACTTGTGACCCCAGTTGGAAGGGTGTCAGTATCGTGCCATGGGTACTAACATTGGCTATGTGGATCCACTAATATACTATCCCAAAGGACTAAGAGTGTCAAGCCTAAAATGATTCGTGGCCCTTGCAAGGTAGTCAAGCCTAAAATGACGGGTGACTCCTCATATCCTAGGCTGGCTACGTAGTTTTGGACTATAGAGACTACTACTAATGACTCTACCTATCTGATGAGAAATTCTCCATCCCTGTACTCGCTCGGTGCTAAATCCTACTCCCAACTGAACTGACTTGGAATACTGAACTATTCAGAGTTTAACTGATTATGATAACTGATTGAACTAATAATGTTCATAACATATTTTTGAAACTATTCTGAAGATACTGAGACTAAGTAAACAACTATGTTTTTGGGTATTCATAACTCCCAGGACTCGATATCATTAATAGCAAGATAGTACTAAAACTTTGGGGACATAATATGAATGCATTTATTCAAATTTCATTCTTGTAGGCATTTCATCAAACACTTGATATGCATAATGTAAGTTAAGCATGTGAATAGTTTAAAGCTTGTAGTAATAACATGATTTCAATATCAGCATCACTAATTATGAATTAAATCAGCGAATAACATCATTAAAACATACGGGGTTGAATAACAATGACAATTTAATGGAAACATAATACAAAATTATAATTCACAGGAATTCATGGTTAAAATCACAACTAAAATCATGAAAACTTGTAAAGATACCAACTTTTAATTTAGAATTGGATAGTTGGATTCCATGGGTGAAAGGAACCCATAGATAAACACTTAACATACCTGAGTTGATGAATTCATGATGAGTTATTGGGGTTTTTCTTGAGAATTGATCTTGAATCTTAAAGGATAAGGTTTGTTCTTGAAAGATAATTAGTTTCTTGGAGAGGAATTATGAGTAATAGGGCACATAATGCCCCTTTAGAATTTTAATTTTGTGTTTTGGACGAGTTTAAGGCCTTGGGAAAAGACCAAACAGTCTCTGGAATTTAAATCACAAAAGATGGAAATCCCAATTTCTGGCTCCGACACGACGCAGCGCAATTGTATCAAGCCACTGAAAAACTAACAATTTTGAAATGGCACCTTGGAGCGATGTGGTGCCAATCGTGGTGCCTCACTGGAAAATGACAAATGCAAAAATGTCCCTTGGTTCAACGTAGTGCTTATCATGGTGACACAATGGAAAAGGACGAACGTGAGTTTGGACATCACCGCGATGCGGCTTTATCGCGCTGGGCTACTATTTTTCACTAAAAGTGTCATAACTTCTCACCCGAGTATCAAATTTAGGTGAAATTGGTATCGTTGGGAAGCTAATTCAATTTCCTACAGTTTGGTCGGTCTTGAGATGAAAAATTCTCAATATATCAAAAGATATACTTGTTTGAAGTTGACTAAAGCAATATTTTTATCAAAAATTCAATGGGTAAGGATTATTTTGATTCATCTAATACTTGGGATTTATTTGATGCCTTAATATACATCTAACTCACTCATAAAACTACTAAAGAACTATAATGTACTTTGCATGAGCTTGGAATATTGCTCTAACATAGGTTTAGATTTTTGAGGTATTACAAATAACTAAGGCGCCGCACCACATATTCCACCCTCGGTCAAAGTGCAAATCCAATCCTATACGTCTTAGGCTTGTAAAATTATACTTTAAATAGAACATTATCATATTTTGTAATCATCTTGGGATATCTTGGATGTGGGGAGGCTGCTGTAACTTCATCTATTAGTTTTTTCATTCTTTAATTTAGCTATTTTATATTTTTGATCTTTCATACAATTAATTGGATGATGATTATGACTATGAGTGGCTAAGCACTCCCTTTTTGGGTTTAAAGCCAAGAACATGTCTACTATTGTTATGGATTGATTTTGTTTGATTCGCTTATCGTTATTAGTTGTTTGTTTATTCTTGATTTATCTATTTTGAGGATTGATAAATTTAGCTATTTATCTATATGTTGTTGACTTTATGATCTCGGGTGAGGGAATAGGTAGATAGAACATGGGGATGAACAAAGTATAGTTTGTATTCTTTTCTGAAATAAAGAATTTGAATTAGTGTCTAGGACAGGGATGTACTTAGAAGCCTTACTTGATTCACACGTAGGATGATTGAAGAACTTAATTGGATTATTACATCCCTACTCAATCATGTAGTTGTAATGTCCAAATTAGGTAAACGATTAGAGGTCGGGAGACTATGATCATGCGATTAACCCTATGAATCAACAACCAAGATAAGTGAGTTAACGAATAAAGTTAAATAACATAGTATGATTGTTCGAAGTGCTTTGACCCTAGGCTTCACCCCCTTGATTGTTTCATGACTTTACTTTACACACTGTTTACTTTATATTTAGTTATTACTTTAAAACTCTCTTTTGGTTTCTCTTGCATCAACTGATTCTGAATTGTGAACTGAAATCAAATAGTTGTTGGAATAAGTCCCCGTGGGATCGATATCAGCTTTCTTTAAGGCCACTATATTACTTGGTAGACCACGTACACTTGCATCGGTGCTTGGGAGCTGTCACAAAGTGTGAGAGCTATTTGGTTATTTTGGATACTGACAACAAGTTTAGCTTAAAATCAGGTACAAACAATACATCCCCCACAACTTTACCTTTAAGGAATTGTGCATCTCCAACATTTGTAATGTTTGCCTTGGCACCTATAGAAAGATTCACTTTATCCTAATTAGTGGTATCTATCTTATGAAATTGAGAAAAAAATATTTCTATACACTGCGACATAATGTATGGCACCAGAATCTATTATCCAGTTATGTGAAATAACATAAGATATCAAGAAGGTAGATATACTTGACATGTTAACCTGTTTGAAATCGCACTTATCTTTGTTCAACAGGGCCACACTATGCTTACACTCTTCATTTAAGTTATGCCCCTTGGCCAAAGCAGCACTATTGATGTCTTTATTTCCTTGACTACTTGATGGAGTCGATTGTCCTGCATCATCAGTTGACTGATGTCTAGTGAAATTATGGGCAGAGAACTAATTATTAGCTTGACCATGAAATGGATGTGTTTTACTTCCATATCCACTAGATCTTCCATTAGAATGATTATTGTTTCCTCCATATCCTCTTGAATTACTATTGTAACTTTCCTTCTTTTATTCTTCCAATCATTAGGATAGCCTATTAATTTGTAGCAAGTTTCTTTAGTATGCCTAGTGAAGTGGCAATAGTCACATTTTTTCCCTTTGTAATTTTGTAATCCGTTACCATTTTCTGAGCTTCTACTCACATGTATTGTTATTGGATCTGTATTTTCATTTATGGTACTTGCACACGCCAAATACTGAATTTCATATTCTATAATCATAGCATAGGCTTGATTAAGTGTAGGTGTAATCCCCTTCAATAGAATTTGTCTTCTAACCTGATCATAAGAGTCATTCAAACCTCCTAAAAACTGTATTAGTCTCAATTCAGCTAAGTTATCGACATAGTCTTTGGACCTTGGACAAGCACATGATGGTGCAAGAACTACTGCATCATATTCACTCCGTAAGCTCTTCCATTACTATTTAATCATTTTCATTACTGTGATTCAACTTCCATAAATTCCAAATTCTGAAAACTACAAAGATCATATACAAGAATTATATCAAGAAAGCAATTTAAAGCTATAGTGATGGCTTCTAACAATGGTGTACATGCTAAAGAATCATCCAACTCAGACAGTGGAGCAACTGAAGTTTAATATTTAGTGGGAATTGATTATAACCATCCACTATTTCTGCATCCATCAAATGTAAGTGGCCTACAGATTATCTCTTTTCAGTTAATTGGAATTGAAAACTTCTTTATGTGGTTTTAATCCATGAGATTGTCTTTAATAGGAAGAAACAAGTTAGAAATGGTAGATGGTTCATGTTCTAATAATAAATTCTCACCTGAAATAAGTAACCATTAGGAAAGAGAAAATGCAATAGTACTTTCTTGGATCATGAGTGCAGTAGCCAAAAATCTATTAGGTGAGATCATGTATGCCACTAGTGCACAAACTGTTTGAAATGATCAGTGTGAGAGGTTCAATAAGATTGATGGTTCAAAAACATTCAATCTTCACAAAGAAATTGCCATACTGTCTCAAGGAAAAACTTTTGTATCCCTGTATTACTCAAGGCTAAAAGATCTGTTAGAAGAATTTTAGGCCATGGTTCCAATACCTAGTTGTAAGGTGAGAGTTCCAAAAATTATGTTTCTCATCTTTAAAAGTTTAAACTATTTAGTTCTTGATGGGACTAAATGAATCTTATAGTAAGGCAAGGATTCAAATTTTACTCATGAGTCCATTACCATCTATTAACTAAGCATACAGGCATATGCTATGATGATCAGTGATGAAAGTCAAAAGTCAGTAGGAGTTACTGCAGGAATTCTCGGCTCTACATCTGCAATTACAGGTTACGAATCAATTATGTTTACAAGGATTAATGCCTAATAAGGCCTTTCTAGAGTTACTGAAACAACAATATTCCCTAGTGGAGGTCAACAACACAAACAGTTCAAGAAGAACTAGAATTTGTATTGTGATATGTGCAAGATCAGAGGTCATACTAGAGAGAACTGCTGGAAAATAATTGGTTATCCTAATGATTTCAAGTTTAGGATGAGAATGGGAACCAATGAAAGTGCAAATAAAGTGTGTAATGTTGGGGAAGAAAATGCAGGACATGGACATAGTCAACTAGTTCACTTATCTCACACTCAAGCTAACTGCTCCAATCCTATAGTCAACTCTGGGATGATAGGCTCTAATTCACAGACAAGTCCCTATGTATTCACCAATGAGCAGTATACTCAGATTTTGCAACTATTAAATAAAAAATACAAGTATAGATACTCAGCTCATGCAGCATGTCAAATGGTAGAGTCAACAGGCTTTACCAATATGGATCCATGGATCATAGACACGGATGCAACCAACCATATGGTTACTGATATCAGTGTACTAAATGAATCCTCCATAACCAGTAATTATACTCTAAAAAGAATATACTTACCAAATGGTGACTTATCTTTAGTAATACATGTTGGTTCAACCAATATATTTGGCATGATATACTCACAAATGTGTTTCACTTGCCCCAGTTTAAATTTAATCTATTATGAGTCTCTAAACTTACAAAGGAGTTACAATGCCCTATATTTTTTTATCCTGATCTTTGTGTGTTTCAGGATCTCTATAATGGAAAGGTGAAGGGGATTGGTAGAGAATTTGATAGACTCTTCATCTTTTCCAATACCACTACTATCAATGATGTTGTGATGATAACAAAAAGATCAAATCTTATTGATTCTATCCTTATTCTATCTGTGATTCTATAGTTGATAATGCCAACTTAGATATAGTCTTATGGCATAAAAGATTAGGGAATGCTTCTACTCATGTACCTAGGAAAAAATGCCTATAAATAGTGATATAACATTCAAAAAGATCAATGAATGTGCCGTTTTTCATTATGCAAAACAAGTCAGACTTTTTTTCCAACTACTTATATCAAATCTACTTCTACATTTGAATTGATGCATATGGATGTATAGGGACCTTATAGAGTTCCCATATTTGAAGGAAATATAGTCTTCTTAACCATAGTTGATGACTATTCTAGAATGTATTGGATCTATCTTTTGAAACTCAAATCCGATGTGTGAGTAATATTGTCTCAGTTTATTCAACTTTTTAAAACTCAATTTGATAATACATCAAAGTCATTAAAAATGATAATGGAACTAAGTTTGTCAACTCTATATGTTATACTTTATGTAGCAACATAGGGATTATTCACCAAACTATATGTGTTTACAACCCTCAACAAAATGGAGTGGCTAAAAAAAAGCATAGACACATCCTGGAAATCACTAGGCCCATTAAATTTCAGCGAACAGTGCCTATTAAGTTTTGGGGCTTGTGTGTTAAAGCAGCTGTGTACATTATCAATAGACTTCCCACAGTTGTACTAGATTAAATTTCCCCTTATAAGAGATTGTATGGAAAGAAACCAAATATCAGTCACATGAGAACTATAGGATGCTTGTGCTATGCTAAGATAGTTTAGCAATCTGGTAAACTTCAACCTAGATCTAAAGATTGTATTTTGATGGGTTATTCTGATACTCAAAATGGAGACTTATTATATGATCATACTAATTAAGTGTTTTTTTGGTTAATAGGGATGTTAACTTTAGAGAAAATGTAGTCCCTTTAAAGACCTGGTGCATGACTCTCAATAGTCAACTGCTACTAAACTCAATGAGACTCTAGTCAACTGGTCAGATATGGAGGTGCTGAACATACAAATCTCTCAAGATTCAACACCAACTGATAACACTAATTATCACATGATACAAGAATAGGTGACATAGGTGCCACAAATTGATCAAGTTCAAACTCTAAATACATCTCAGCCACAAGCTAAAAATCAGGAACAAGTTGTGATCAGAAGGACCAATAGAATTAGAAAATCTCCATTATGGCTCAAAGATTTTGTTTCTATAAAAATTCACCAGGAAGAACCTTATGCTCTAGGGAGGTACTTGACCTATTATGCATTGTCTCCAAAGTACCATACATATATTGTAAATTCATCCACAACTACAAAACTAGCTACTTAGAGTGAAGCTGTGAAAGATCCAAGGTGGATAGAAGTAATGAAGAAGGAGATTGCAACACTAGAAGGAAACAAAACATGGGAGATCACTAGCTTACCTGAAGTCAAGAAACCTATTAATTGCAAGTGGATTTTCAAAATAAAATACAAAGCTACTAGTGAAATAGAAAGGTTCAAATCTTGATTGGTTGCAAAAGCTATAGTCAACAAGAAAGTATTGACTTTCAAGAAACATTTTCTCCTATTGTACTAATGAAAACAGTCAGAACAATCCACACAATTACAGCTTAAAAACATTGGTTCATTTACTAGATGGATGTGTATAATGCACTTTTACAAGGTGATCTACATGAGGAGGTTTACAAGGACTTGACACAGGGATTCAAGAGCCAGGGGGAGAAGAAAATAGTATGCAAACTCTTGAAATCCCTGTATGGTCTCAACCAGGCTCCCAGATAGTGGAATGCCAAGTTATTGGAAGCGTTAATAAGGATGGGATTCAAACAAAGTCAACTTGATCATTCTTTATACACAAAGAAGACTAATGAAGGTATTACTATTGTATTAGTCTATGTGGATGAAATGTTGATCACAGGTAACACTATGAGAATGATTGAAGTCATAAAAGGAAAACTTCAGCAAGCCTTCAAAATTAAAGATCTTGGTGAGCTAAACCAGCTACTACACCTATTGACATAAACATCAATCTCGCAACAAAAGAATATGATAATCATGTCTATGACCAGGAGCATAAAGTGAATGATCCACCAACAAATATTACAAAGTTAACAGAGACTTATAAGGAAATTGTTATATCTAATAATGACCATACCTGGCATTTCTTATAATGTTTAAACTCTCTGACAATTCCTACAATAACCAAAGAAGTTTTACATGGATGATGCTATTAGTTTGGTCAGACATATGAAGCAGAATCTTGGACAAGGAGTACTACTGTCAAGTCAACCAAAAATAGAAGTTACAGCCTACTATGATGCAGACTGGGCATCATGTCCCTTCTTGAGAAGATCAGTTACTAGTTATTTTGTGAAGCTAGGTGAATCTATGGTCTATTGAAAATCTAAGAAGCAAAATACTATTTCCAGAAGTTTATCTAAAGCTAGATACATAAGCATTGCTGCAACCGTTGCTGAACTTGTTTGGATACTAGGATTGCTAAAAGAGATTGGAGTTGAAGTGAAACAACCAACTAAGATTAATACTGTTTTGCAAGTCAGCTATGAAGATTGCATCTAACCCTGTATATTATGAAATAACCAAGCACATTGAGATAGATTTTCACTTCATAAGTGAGAAGATCAATCCAGGGCTACTAACAGTCAACTACATTCCTACCAGGGAACAACTAGCTGATGTACTAACTAAAGGGCTCGACATTAATATCTTATATCCAAGCTAGGAATCCTTAATATATTTGGGATTACCTAGCTTGAGGGGGAGTGCTGAACGAAGGAAAGTTAGCTCAGTTTTTGCAAATAACAGTGTGAAAATAGTGCTAACTAACTTCCGCAAAGTAGTTAGTAACTAATATTGTATCTTGTAACTAATTAAGTTAGGTAAGTAGTTAGTTTCTAGAGCCTTCTTTGATTAGATATATATACATACTAACTACACATTGTACAATACAAGATCAAGATTCAATCATTGAGATTAATAAAAAAAACACTCTTCTCTATTTCTACACTCTTATTCTTCTTTCTTATTCTTCATTCCAGTTTACAGAGTTCATCATAGATGAACTCTAATTAAGTTCAGACGCAATCATCTATGTGGACTTATTGGAATATATCTTTATGTACTTTTCAAGCTTCAAATGTGATGCAGAGTTAATCGCATGCCTACTTATAAGGATGGGCATGGTATAGTATTAAAAACTTCGATTTGGTAAATTCAAATTTAAATTTTTGAAAACACTATATTATTACCAAAAATTAATTTGATTTTTGATTTTTATACAATAGATATCAGCACCTTAAATCCCTTGTCTCTCTCGTCAACTAACAAAGGGACCTATGCCACATTAGTTAATATTAGTGGGACTGATGTCTTAACTCACACCCCAATTCTACTACACACACACCTACTCATAAAAACCAGCAAACATTTCTCTTAATAATAAGGGATCCACTGGGGTCTTTTCCCTTACCAGCTCCCCGAAGAGTCTAGTGGAGTAATATGGGGTCTTTTCCCTTACTAGATCCCCGGAGAGTCTAGTGGAGTAATCTAACTCTGCATCTCCTAAGGAGAATAAATTTACCTTTGTTCAAAATAATCACACCACTTGATCGTTTGACATGACCAAGGGAGTCCTATCAATTAGCTCTAACTCTTCCAATTCCCCTACCAGTATTAAGAAGGATATGGAGTTAATTCCAACCACTTCAGTCTCTCATTCTCCTTCTACTCTCTTTAATGGAAACCCAAAACCTATCGACATCACCTCAAATAAAAGAGGGTTTATACAACAATACCACCATCATCGGGTTACAACCCGATAGTATAGATAGAACTGTGTTTCCACAGAAGAACCCTTACCTTCTGCTTTAATATGGAAACCAACTGATAATACTACTAGTTTAGGATCTAGCTTACCTTATTCAAATAACAAAGACTAGTGTAGAACATTTGGTACTAGGCTTAGGAACCCAGGTATGGCAACAAAACTTTCTTAAATCACAGAGGAAAGAGAACTTCAATGTGAGCATCATAGATGAGCTCAACACCATGATGTAACATACCATGGTCACCTCCACCTCTTTGATGAAAACTCACCTAAGGGAAAAAGTCTAACATGCAAAAAGTGGATCCTTACTAGATTCACTGAGAATAATCAATGATGAACTGGAACAAGTATTTGTTTCTCTTAGATACCTAAATATGGATGTGTTTTTCCTTAAGCGTCCACTTTAAAAAGAGTTCAACAGCCCCTTTAAAACAACTATTATAGCATACTCACCTGAGGTGACGATACTACTCTCTGAGTCTGGTGAATAATAGCAGAAACATGTACCCCTAAATGAACCTAACCCTTTTGAATCAACTAATTTCAAACCCCTTAGTGATCAAGTTGAAGAATTTGTTGGAAACACCCTAATCGATCCCAATAAAGTTCATTATTTGGAACACTAGATGTGCCAACAATACAAACTTCCACCATTTGTGCAATGCCATACTCAAACTCCATAAATCTACTATATTAGTCCTCCTCCAAACAAAGATAGCGGACCATAAAAAAATTATGGAACTCTTTGATTTGAAGCCCATATTCAGTCTACTGTTGTAGGTCTAGATGGAGAAATAATCGTGATGCAAAACAATGATATCCTAAATCTTTATGGCCTCTAAATGAACCCTCAGGGGATCCACGTTATGATTAAGGTACTTCCCTATTCCACCCCCAGATATTATCAGCCATTTTTAGCCCATATTTCTCCACCTGTACCCAACTCTAGGAAGAATTATGAAACATTTTCCAAACACACTCTGGCTCTTGGCTTATGGGTGGTAACTTCAACAAAGTCGTGCATGCCAAGGAAAAACTAAGGGGATTCTTGTGTTAATAACAAAAAACTTTCTTTACTTAGAGATTTTATAAACTACTACAAGATGTTAGATCTAGGCTTTAAATATCATAAATTTACCTGGACTAATAAAAGGTACAAGAAAATAAATTACTTATCCCTAGAGTGACTTGATAGGTGTGTGGATAATGAATTATAATTAAATCAATACTTGAAGGCCACAATGACATACTTTTTCATAACGATCGAACCATTACCTCCTCTTCTTTAATGTAGCTAACAGTTCTTAACCACTCGAGGAAAAGCCCTTTAGACTAGACCCCATATGGTGTGGTCACCCTTCTTTTAAGTTTTTGGTCAATAACTAATTTAAATCCCATATAAACCTTAGGATATCCATCATTATATTTCAAAAAAAAGCTGTTGAATGGAACAAAAACATCTTTGATAACATCTTTCATAAGATGAAAAGATTTCTGGCAAGATTAAATGGCATAAAAAAATCTAGACACTATCACCACAGTACTTTCCTCCATACCTTGGTGAGTGAGATTCTTAGTGATTATAATTCCCTACTTCAATGCAAGGAAGATTTTTGGAAGACCAAAGCTAGAATGAATTGGCTTAAAGAGAGAGATGCTATAACTAGGTTTTATGACACCACCACCTCAAAAAGAAGAATAAGGGATAGGATAACCTCCTTTAAATATGATATTGGTAAACCACTACTGGATAGTGAGAGCATCGTCAAGCATATCATAGCTTCTACTCTAACCTCTACTCTACTGAGCCTATCCATTCTAGACTTGCCCTATGCAGATGTGATGGAAACATATTTAGTGATATTCAGAGGAGCATTCTAGAGAAACCTCTAAGGGAGAGTGAAATTATACTTGCTCAAAAATCATTCCAACCTCTCAAATCTTATGGCCCTAATGGCCTCCACCCCATCTTCTACCAAAATTTTTGAGATTCTGCTGGAGGCCATACCAAGTTTTCAATGAGGCTTTCATGTCTGAGCATGTAAATTCTACCCTTTTGTGTGTCATTCTAAAGTTCCCCAATTCCTCTTCCATAAAAAAATTTATATCCATCGGGCTTTACAAAACCTTCTATAAATTTATCACCAAGATATTGTGTATAGATCAAACCCACGTTGGACATTATCATTGGCCTTTGTTAAGACAACTTCCTAACCAATAAAGAGTTACTGGTAATGCTATTATTATTTAAGAGTATATCTCCTACATTATCAAAATGAGGGGTAAGAACCCCAACATGGCCCTAAAAAATAATCTTGAAAAGGCCTTTGACAGACTGGAGTTGTCTTTCATTAGAGAATCCTTATTCTTTTTCAAATTTACTAATAAGATTAGCAAGCTCATTATGTCTTGTGTCTTTAGTAGCTCCTTAGCAATCCTTGTTAATAAAACGCAAACTCCATCCTTCAAACCTTCTAGGGGAATAAGGCAAGGGGACCCTATATCCTCCGACCTCTTCATTATTTTCATGGAAAGAATCTCTATGCAAATTGAACAAGCTGTCCACTAAAAGAATTGGACCCTTGTCTTCACCATAATGGATATCCCAAACTCTCCCACCTTTTCTTTGCTGACGACCTTACCCTCTTCTCTAGAGAAACTAAGGACAACTTAAATTCTGTTCTTTAAGATCTTAGTCACTTCTTCTTCTTATCTGGACATAAAATCAGCTATGCCAAATCCAAAGTTATTTTCTCTAGAGAATGCAACTCCACCACTGCTAAATACTATTCCAGAATTCTCAGCATGAGTACCAATAGTGATTTCTGTAAATACCTTGGTTTTACCATCTTTAATAAATAGCCTATTAATAGTGATTTCTAGTACCTCATTGATTACATAAATAATAAACTAGTAGGATGGAAAATTAACTACCTCAACATGGATGGTAGGACCACCTTGCCAAAGCTTCTCTTAGTAGTATCCCTATCCATACCATGTAATGCATTAAACTTCTTACAACAATCACTATCTTTATTAATGAAATCCAAATATACTTCATCTGGGATACCACCAAGATAAGAAGAAACTTCATCTGGTCAAATGGGAGACCATCACTAGAAGGAAGGACAAGGGTGGTCTTAGACTCCACAAATGTGAATTTAGGAATAATGACATCCATGCAAACCTTGTCTGAAGAGAAAAGCCTTACTATTCAGGATATGTAAACTAATGGTAACTGGGACCTCTCTAAGTTTTCTTTCACTCTTCCCCATGCTACTCTTGCCATATTGAGTAAAGCCGATACACACACTGGCAGGGATTTCCCCTATTGAAGACTCATAAGCAATGGGCTCTTCACAAATGATAATGCGTATTCCCCCATCAACCATATCAATGATATCCCTAGTGAAACTTAGAAGGCAAACTTTGCCCAAATCTCAAAAGCCAAAATTCCTAACAAAATTAGAAACTTCATGTGGAACCTTGTAACCGACTAATTTTTTATTACTAAATTATTCATGATAAATTTATGAAAATTCTTAATGTTTATTCCTCAATATTAACTTGATTCCAAAATATCCATCATTTTATTCATTATGTCACCTCAAGATTTTTGACGAAGGATTTTAGCCTTTTGATGTGTATAGACAGATTCAATCCCGATGAATCTAATTATTCACAATTAATAATATCAATTATTTAGTTTGGAAGTTCTTTATGTATGAATTAAGCTTGTACAATATCCCTAACACAAAGTTAAGTTGAAAACTTTCTTTCCAATCGTGTTTTAATATGGGTTTCTAGTAGAGCAAAATTCAAACAATAATATATACTTGAATATAAATTATGGGGAAAAATACCACCAAATTAAATATATCTGAGTCCTCTTTCCGATGCAACTAACCATTCATCAATACGAATTCAGAATGAAAAGTTATGACAGTTTTACTGAGCACTATTCGGGCTAAAATGTGAATTTCACTTTAGCGAGAATTCTGTTGGTATTTAAATCAGTTTAAGCATGTTTTAGGTCTAAGAACTCTAAACTTCATTATCCAACCCTAGAGATGTTAATTTCCCAAGTTTAGGGTGGAAGTCCTTCGTTGAGGTACATCTTTCCATCATTTTCTTCATCTTTTAATCCTTCAATATCATAGAATTATTAGAAAGATCTTTAATGATGGACTTTTAGGTTAGAACCTTTAAAGGTGAATTTTTGAATAAAACTTATAGGTGTTCTTAATATTACTCAAATTTAATTCTAGATTACAAATTAGTGATTCCTAGCATTAACTTGGTAAACTAGATTATGTTTTTATAATAACAACAACAACAAACCCAGTGTATTCCCACATAGTGGGGTCTGAGGAGGGTAAGATGTACGTAGTCCATACCACTACCTCCGATGAGGTAGAGAGGCTAGTAAAAAAATACATAGTAAGGCATGCAACAATGTGGCATAACAAGAAAAGTACATCCACCCAGTATTACCCTACCCCAACGACCCAAACTATCACTAACCTTCTATCCTGATTTGCGTCCTCCAGATCTTCTTATCTAGGGTCATGTCCTCAGTGAGCTGCAATTGCTCCATGTCTTACCTAATCACCTCTTTCCAGTATTTTTTTGGCCTACCCCTACCCCGCCTGAATCCATCCAATGCTAGCCGCTCACACCTACGAATTGAGACATCCGTGCCCCTCCTCATCACGTGCCTGAACCATCTCAATCGAGCTTTCTGAATCTTGTCCTCCACCGAAGCCACTCTAACTTTTTCCTGAATGGTCTCATTCTGAACTCTATCACCCCTAGTAAGCCCATACATCTAACGCAACATCCGCATTTCTGTCACCTTTAATTTTTGGATGTGACAATTTTTGACTGGGCAACACTCCGCTCCATACAACATGGTCGAACGAACTGCCACCCTATAGAATTTGCCTTTAAGCTTGGGCGGCACCTTCCTATCACACAACACCCCTGAGGCGAGCTTCCACTTCATCTATTCTGCCTCAATGCGGTGGGAGACATCCTCGTCACTCTTACCATTTCCTTGAATCATGGGCCTGAGATACTTGAAACTACCCCTCTTGCACACCTGGGAATCCAACCTTACTACCACGTCGTCCTCCTGCCACAAGTCATTAAACTTTCATTCCAAATACTCTGTCTTGGTCCTACTCAACCTGAACCCTTTAGACTCAAGGGTTTATCGCCACACCTCTAGTTTATCATTCACACCCCTCTGCGTTTTATCAATTAAAACTACATCGTCTGCAAAAATCATACACCAAGGCACCTCTCCTCGAATACTCCACGTCAACGCATCCAACACCAAAGCAAACAAAAAAGGGCTAAGAGTAGATCCCTGATGCAGCCCTGTCAAGACAGGGAAATGCTCTGAATCTCCTCCCGCTGTCCTAACCTATGTATTAGCTCCATCATACATGTACTTGATTGCTCAGATATACTCCATCGGGACCTCACTCACCTCCAAGAATCTTTAAAGAACCTCTCTAGGGACTTTGTCGTATGCCTTCTTCAAGTCGATAAACACCATGTGCAGGTCCTTCTTCTTTTCCCTATACTATTCTACCAGTCTTCACACTAGATGAATTGCCTCCGTCGTCGAGCGCCCGAGCATAAATCCAAATTGGTTCTCCGAGATAGTCACTAAACTCCCTAACCTCAACTCGACCACTTTCTCCCAAATCTTTATAGTGTGGCTCAATAAATTTATGCCCTTATAGTTGTTGCAATTCTGCATATCGCCGTTGTTCTTATATAACGGGATCATAGTACTCCATCTCTAAGCCTCGGGCATTTTTTTTGACTTAAAAATGTCGTTAAACAAAATAGTCAACCAGCATAAGCTGATCTCTCCAGAAAACTTCCAAAAATCCATTGAAATCTCATCAGGCCCCGTCACCCTACCCCTACGCATCCTGCGAACCGCCTCTTTGACCTCCTCTACCTTAAAGCATCTACAATACCTAAAATCACGACACTCCTCAGAGTTCTCCATATCCCCTAACACAATAGCTCTATCCCCTTTGTCATTCAATAACCTATCAAAGTACGACTGCCATCTCATCTTAATGAGCCTGTCCTCCACCAACACTCCACCATCCTCCCCCTTAATGCACTTTACCTTGTCGAGGTCACTACCCTTCCTCTCCCTAACCTTAGTAAGCCTAAACAACCTCTTTTCCCCTTTTTTTGCCTCCAACCCCGCATACAAGCTCTCAAAAGTTGCCGTTTTAGCCCCCCGTAACTGCTACCTTAGCCTTCTTCCTTGCTATCTTTTACTCCTCCTTATTGGCATGCTTCTCTTCTTCATCCTTAATGTCAACCAACTTAGCGTACACCTTCCTTTTTTACCTCCACTTTCTTTTTAACTTCTTCATTCCACCACCAATCCACCTGATGGTGGCCCACCCGGCCCCTAGAAATACCTAACACCTTACCAGCAGTATCCTTGATGCATCTAGCCACCCTATCCCATATATCATCCATATTTCCCCTACACTCCCACACCCCCATACCCGCCACCTTCTCTTCTATTACCCGCGCAGTCACCGACGTTAAACTGCCTACTTAATTCTAGGTCTACCCTCCTCATGCCTTCTCTTCTTATCTCGCTTTATACCCAAGTCCATTACTAAAAGCCTATGTTGAGTTGAAAGATTCTCATTCGAAATGACTTTACAGTCCTTACACAACACCTTATCCTCTTTCCTAAGTAACAAAAAGTCAATTTGGGTCTTGGCTATCGTACTTTGGAAGGTAATCAGGTGATCGTCCTTCTTTTGAAAGCTCGAATTCACCACTACCAACCCAAAATACCTCACAAAATCCAAATGAGCAGCTCCCTTATCATTCCTCTCTCTGAAACTAAAACTACCATACACATTATCAAAGCCTCCCAGAAATAACCCAATGTGCCTATTGAAGTCCCCCGCTACAACAATCTTCTCAGAACTAGGCACTCCTCTCACCACCTCATCCAAAACCTCCCAAAACCACAACTTTTCCACCCCATCCAAGCCCACCTGCGGTGCATAAAAACTACATACATTCAGGGTAAATCACCCAATAACCAACTTAGCAGTCATCAACCTATCGTTGATCCTCTTAACCTCCAGTACCTGCCCTCTAAGCTCTTTATCCACTAAGATGCCAACTCCACTCTTATACCTCTTGCTACCAGAGTACCTTAACTTATAACTATCTATATCCCTTGCCTTAGACCCTGCCTACCTAGTCTCTTGCACACACGTAATATTGATCCTCCTCTTTCTAAGAATCTTCACCAGCTCTATAGACTTACCCTAAAGAGTCCCTATATTCTAAGACCCAACCCTCATCTTAACAACTCCAGTAACACATCTCCCTATACCACCCCTAATGCCAGACCTTGCCCCCACTCCCCCGACTGCTTTCCCTTCTTCCTCACCCCCAAAACAGCCCCTCTCCCTCCTCTTTAAACCCCCTCAGACATGACCCTATATTGCCATCAAAGCCTACAGCCACAACTCTACAAGAATGCAAACAACGACAGTAATAAAGAAACAACAGGAAAAGAAAGGTACAAGTAAAGTAGATTGAATAATTATGGAAAAAGTCTACCCCACAAATTAATACTAAGTCAAACGATGTACTAATTCGGAACACAACTCAACAACAATCTCCAAACAAAGCATCCAAACCCTACTACCTACATAAGCAACAAGAAGGATGCAAAAAAGTAAAATAGAATCTGTAACAAGAGACAAGGACACGACAACAAAATAATATACAGGAAATCAAAAACTGCCTGACGTTGCTAAATACCTAAAAGTGTAGATGTCATCAGTACGCTTGCTAGCTGCTGGTTCCATCAATTTGATGTCAAAAATCATTGTCAGAGTAAGGTCGCTGGTAAAAGAACTGCTGGTACATTTCTAGAGTGTCATTGGAGAGTCGTCGGAGTAACACCGAAGAACCTTCTATAATCTTGCCGAGATTTAGATGTCTTCTAACCCAAACCACCTGGTTGACCTAACTATTTTGCCACAGGTAAAACCCCTCTCTATTTTCGATGTTGAGTCAGTGGGAATCGTAGTTCCACCAATGATCAGAGCAACGGAACAAGAAGGGAATTTAGGGAGGGGGGGGGGCGACTACAAAGAGAAACTAGGGGTAAGGGAGATTTGGGGAGGGAGAGAGGTTTAACCTTACCTTTTTTGGCTAAATTGATACCGACGCCGATGTCAGAAGCTGTCGATTGGTCGGGGTGGAGCATGAAGGTGAGCGTTAAATGTTAAAGATAACCGTTGGAGAGAGAGCGTTAACTACATAGGCCAAACTAAATTATGTTTTTGCTGGTTGAAAATCATGAATTTCATAAAGATGAGACCGTTAACATAAAAATCCATTATTGTAGATAGGTTAAGCTTGAAATAACTAGTTTAATGACTAATTAAACTTGGAGAATGATATAGATCTTGACTTAAGGATAGATTTAATGGGTTTGAATCCACAAAATCTTTGTTTAAATGATAATTATTTAATTAATCTTAATATTGCTTGATTTTTAGATGATTGATTATTTCAAGGCATAAAGGAAAGGAAAAAGCACCCTTGTTGCAATTTACTTCTTTCAAAAATTGGGCGTCCAGGTAAGCAAGTTAATGAGTAGAAGACTGTGTTACTTTATATTTTTATAATGTAGAATTAATAAGGAAAACATGTCTAGGCCTACGGGCATGGAGTTGAGGTGGATAAAATATATAAACTTGCTTTAATCCCAAAAAAACCTATCTTCTTGAGAGATTGTGTGTTACTTCCAGGATACTATGAGCTATGTGCTCAGAAGAGAATTATTTATGGATAAAACGTGCAAGCCTAATATCATTGAGTTGTTATAATGATGAATCTAGTTGAGTTATAAATTTATTAAGATGTGTGTATTGTGCAACAATTTGATGAGAAGAATTATGATAGGACAGAATATTGATGAGCATGATAATATCTAAATGATAAATGACTTGAATTATTGTGAGAACTGTATTATGTAGAAAGAGGTAAAGATAATAATATGCTTGATTGTGCTAGTTTTAAGTGG
This sequence comes from Capsicum annuum, assembly GCF_002878395.1. Classification (NCBI taxonomy): domain Eukaryota; kingdom Viridiplantae; phylum Streptophyta; class Magnoliopsida; order Solanales; family Solanaceae; genus Capsicum; species Capsicum annuum. Next base: position 30,427,716 of record NC_061113.1, on the reverse strand, counting down.
TGATGTTAAACCCAAGTTGTAGTATTTGAGGAGGTAGTGGTATTTTAATAATTAATGAGCAATGAAGGATCCAATGGTGACTTGGATGCTTAAGTGTTAAATTGTGATTTATTTTATGACATTGTTGCTTTGGTATTGATAAACATACTCTATCTATTGGATCCTATGAGAGGCTAAATTCATGCTTAAAGGAGTGCTTGGTTGTTAGCCCTAGATTTTAGTGTGAGTTGTCTATGTTTAATGAGTTGATCCTACAGATATGCGTAATGGAAAAGGTAATGCGAATAAAGGGGTGACAATGATGGTTTAGTGTTGGATTGTTGTGGATGGTATGAATTAATGAGGCAAGAATATGCTAATCGTAAATGTTATCTCGTTAATAGAGCTGGAGAATTGTAAATTATATAGGTAAAGTGTTATAATGATATTACAACATTCGTTGAATTATATTTCATTTAATGTCATGATTTCTTTTCTTTGATTCTATTTTATGTTTATGTGGACTAACACTGGTAGGTCAATGATGCCTACTAGTACGTGTGTTTGTATTGACCTTACTCTTCTACATTTCTTCTTGAGATGTAGACTGGATGCAATTTAGTTTGTAGTTACTAGATGGATAGCGATATTCAATACTAACTTCTGCTTTCCTGGTAGATGTTAGAGTCTTTGTGTTATTTATTTTATCATTAGTCTAGTTTATAATAGGTAGGTCTTGTACATATTGGACTAAGTCTTTAGGTAGCGAAGGACAGTTGTAAGAAGTTTTTGAAAAAGTTTATTTATTGGTATTTAATTTACTTTGTTATATTTAATCTAGTATTTTCTTAAAGATAAAAGTCTTTCACATATTTTTAGTTGGGTAATAAGGGTTCTTTGACTACTTAGGATAGTGTAGGTGCCCGCATGGTCTGTTAGTCTGGCCGTGACACTCTTTCACCATGGTAGGCTTCCCATCAACTTGTGCCTCAATATAATAGGTATTAATGTTAACCCCTGTGTTATTTCAGTACCAACACAACAGAAGATGTCAACCACATCTTCTTTTCTTGCCCTAATGCTCTTAGGTTATGGAAAAAAATACTGTCTCCCACCAACTGTGATCATAACAACATCCCTCAGTAACTGCATCCTGGCAACTGGATGGAGTGGTGGAATAATCATAGACACAAAGCCTTTAGTAACCATATTTGCTGGGACACTTTTCTGCCCTACTATTTATGGTTTACTTAGATTACCAAAAATAACAATTTCTTCAATAAGAAGAGGGATGCCATCCCTCTCAAAAAGATAATTGCCCCGGCAGCTGAGTATGAGCTCATCATTTGTGACCATGATCTCCCTCGTAGAAGTGCCACTATTTATATCAAATGGGTCCACCCTACCAGTGGCATCCTCAAGATCAACATTGATGGTGCTGTTAAATATAACCTAGGACTAGGGGAAATATAAGGGGTATTTAAAAACAATGATGGCCACTGGGTAATAGGATTCCATGAGAGAATTTCCCTTTTTACTCCAATTATGGTAGAACTTAGGCTCTTCACAAAGGATTTACTATAGCAATTGAACACCACTACCTCCATACCCTTGGAATTGACACTGAATCAATTGAATTAGTCACCATGCTTACTAAAGGTAATCTAGTTTATGTTAATAAAATCACCGAGTGCTTGTCATTAATCAGTTCATTGAGGCATCCAACAGTACAACACATTTTTAGGGAGGCGAATGGTGTAGCAGATTATCTATCCAAGCACACAACTAGGAGTAGCACTTTTGAGCTACCTACCTTGTTACCCATTCCTAAAAATCTTCCGTGAAAGTCCTTGATTGAGATACATTTTCCATCATCTTATTAATCTTTTAATTGTTTAATGTCTTAGAATTATTAGAAAGACCTTCAATGACGGAATTTTTTATTAGAACCTTTAATGGTATATTTTTGGGAAAAACTTTTGGGCGTTCTTAATATTACCTTGAACTAATTCTAGATTATAACTTAACGATTCCTAGCATGAACTTGGTAAACTAGATTATGTATTTTGTTGGTTGGAAATCTTGAGTTTCATAAAGATGAGACCTTAAACATAAAACCTCCATTATTTGAGATGAGTTAAGCTTTAAAGAATTATTAATGACTAATTGACACTGGGAAATGGTATAGACCTTGAATTAAGGGTACAATTAGTGGGTTTGAATCCACAAGATACTTAAGGAGTAACTGTTTAATTACTCTTATTATTGTTTGATTTTTAGACAATTGATTATTCTAAGGCATGAGGAAAGGAAAGAGCACCCTTGTTGTGTCTTGCTTCTTTCAATAGCTTGACGTCTAGGTAGTCTCGATTAATGAGTAGAAGATTGTGTTATTTCATATTTTTATCACGTAAAATTGATGGGATAAAGCATGTCTTGGCCTATGGGCATGAATTTGAGGTGGATAAAAAATATATAAACTTGATTTAATCCCCAAAAAACTATCTTTTTGATTGATTATGCATTACTTCAAGGATACTGCATGTTATGTGCCCGAAAGGAAATTATTTGTAGATAATGTGTGCAAGCGTGATGCCATTGATTTTTTCTAGTGATGAATCTTGTTGAGTTAAAAGTTATTATTTTTTATGTATTGTGCAATAATATGATGAGGAGAATTATGATAGGGTTGAATATTGATGAGCATGAGAATATCTAAGGGATAAATGACTTGAATTATTGTGAGAATTGCACTATGTAGAAAGATGTAGAGATAATAATATGCTTAAATGTGCTAGTTATAGGTGGTGATGTTAGACCCAAGTTTTAGTATTTGAGGAGGTAGCGTTATTTTAATAATCAATGAGTAATGAAGGTTCCTGTAACACCCCATATTTTTGGGCTAGTCTATGAACCATCGTTCCTCTGTGTAAAAGCTATAATACAAATGATTCCAATGTGAATATAAGTTTCATGATATTTATGATCGTGTTTAATGTGCTTTCGAGGTGAAAAATGTTCATAAGAATTACTTAGAACAAAATTGAGCTTAGAGCTTTGATTCGTCCAAAGTTTGGTATTTGATTCTATAAGGGTCTACTTTAAACATGTATAACTTTTTATATATGTAGAATATTGTAGATTAAAAACCATCATATTATAGATTATTGAATTAGCTTTCCAACGGTACCAATTTCGGCTTAATCTGATACCCGAACAAAAAGTTATGACATTTTTCGTGAGAGGCAGTAAGCCGACGTGGTTGGGACGTGACGCATCAGTTGTAGACACAATTAGCAACACGATGCAATGGTCAATGCATTATGAAACTATTTCACACGCTATTTCAGTTCTAAAAGGGCCTAGGGGCACTTTGTTCACTTCACCTCACTCAAATCTGCCCATAAAACTTAATTTCAGCCCCTAAAAACATTAGATACATAATTTTTCATCTTTTCTCTCCAAGAAAATCCTAGCCCCCTTTAGAACACCAAGAACTTTATCAAATTTTCTTCAAGAAAAGCAAGAACTCAAGTTTCCCAATTCAAAAAAGCTTTCAAGATTGTGTTTCTCCTTCAAGATTAAAGCTTTAAGGTATGTGGGAGTTTATCCATGGATCCTCTTTCAGCCATGGAGCCCAAAACCCTTTTATTTCAATTAAATAATGAATTTTTTGATCATTATATTATTTTAAATGTTCAAGAAAGATTGAATTGCATGTTTTCATGGTGATTTTAATTAATTTCAGCCCATGTGTGATTCCATGCAAGATTTTGAATTCCACATGCTATGAATTTGAGTTTCCTATTATTTATTCAAGTGAATTCCATGATAGATCCTAAATTCTTGATTTTAGTTATGTAATGATGCTATGCTCCCATGTTTAAGATATTCCCATGTCCAAGTTCATCCCCACGTGTTTGGTGAATTGCCCCATGTTAAAGTATTAATCTCCACGTGCTTGATGAAATGCCCAAGTGATGGGTTTCTATAAATAATGGTTACTTATTATGGTCTCAAATGCTCTCATGTGTCCTTATTATCTATGCTATCGAGTCCTAGGGTATTGAATATCTGAAATTTAGCTATTTATCTCGTCTCCTATTAAAATAGAATGATTCGGTAGTATCCTGAACAATAGCATTTGGTCAGTCAACAGAATCAGCGTGAGTTCAGTCAAGCCTAGTACAGTTCAGTGTCGATTCAGTTGTGATAGCCTAATGGCTATGAACACACGAAAATGGTTACTAAGATGCAAATTCCAGTAACCAAATAAAGAGAATGAATTGTTATGCAGTCGGTAAACTCTTTCCTTTCTGCGGGCAACCTATCAAATCGGATCACGTATTTTGGAATATGTCGTTACATCATGTACATGTATTCGCTTTTCCATTTTTTTGGATGTTCCTGCTCGTGCCCGGATAGAGAATGGGCACGACTCCCCCTCTCCCCGTTCTACCGTCTGGCTTAGAAGGGAGATAATGAAATTATGTGATTGGGTCTTCCAAAAGCAAAGGAATGATCCGTTTTTTAGTTAACTGATCTGATGGGTCCAACAAACAATTAATTATAACAAATATCTAAATTCTAAATAAAGGATAATAAATAAACGGGGTCTTCTTTTATTCTAAATGTCTCGTGATCTTCAACCAATTATGCGCTTCAATATAATTACCGAGAGTAAGCGCTATAGCCTGTTTCCAATACTCAGCGGCTTGATCGAACCAAGCCTCTGCAATTTCAGAATCTCCCTGTTGAATGGCAGAAAACAACACATAGAATGGATATGAAAAAGAAGACTGCTTGAAATTAAAGAATAGATAGAAAGACCCTTACTCCTATTCAATGATTAGTACTAGAAGATGTTTCAAAATCTTCAACACACCTCACAAATAAGAGTTCAAACCTTCTTCTTAGGTGACCCAAAGGAAACACTCTTCCTCAAGTACACCTTTCTTGCCAAATTATCCAAAATAAGTGAAACCCTAACTTCAAATGTTCTTGGACCAATTTTCAGATTCTAAGAGCTAAAACTAGAGACTAAAACTACAATATAAGATTAATATCCAATTTCATCAATTCTAATGAAAAGAGAAGCAAAATGGTCTATTTATAGTTTACATTCCAAATGACAAAACTACCCTTAATGAGCTAAGGGAATTGGGCGCCTCTTGAGTGCAAAATGTCTTCATTAACCTTTACTTGAGGTGCCTATTGAGTGCATAAGTTCCCCTCCTTCCTTTTCTTGACCAAGGCTTCAAAATACTCCGAAAAGTCTTCAATTTCTTGCCAATTCCGAAGCCTTAACCCTTAGACAATACCTTGGGCTCTTAATGCTCATTATGTTTGTATCATCCTTTCTATCTTGAAGGAATTTTCCCTCAAATTCATATCTTGCAAAAACCAAAGAGAGAGCAAAACAAACACAAAATCCTCTTGGTAGGAGGGTTAGTATTAGTACCACACTTATATCATCAACCTATGGTTGCTCACACTAGACATACATCCACCTATCCTTGGTTTTTGACATAAAAAGCTTAGTATAAAGGATACTAAAGACATGAATAACATCAATATAAAAAATAAGTGAGCATCACCAACAACTATAACCTTCATATCTCAAGAGTATTCCGGGGTCAAATGGGAGTAGAAGACAAGGGGTTAATCAGATGTGACCCACTCCTTTCACTGGGCTACCAAACTCACAATCATCATCATTAAAGAACGGAAACTAGCCACCAAACTTACTACCTCTACATAATACCAATTCAAAATTAACATGGTTATCATCATAGGTAAAGAGTTAGTATAGGAAGGAATCAAGTGTGAAGACATCATGCCGAGGGGGTACACTTTTAAAATACAACCAACAATCCCTTATTTTGCCCATCTAAAATTTAGTATATACATCATAAAGGATAGGGCTAAGGTAAACATCAAGAGACAATAATCTCAAGCCGAAACAATCCCTTCCCCACCCCATTAGTACACCAGGATCAAATGGGTGAAGTGACCAAGGGAATAAACCGAGGCTAATCATTCCATTTACTAGGGTATCACACTTACCAAAAGCATTATCAAAGAAGGAAATATGTACTTCTACACTAGATGTACCCAAAATCACATCACAACTTTTTAAACTCAAGGGAGTGTGGAATGTACCCAAGTTACCTTGGTTTGTACTAGGGAAGCCCACTAGTGTGTGAATACTCTTGTCCCTTAGTAATGGAACCTCATTCAAGTTATAAGTGCTAGCACTAGATGGACACAAATCATTCTTACGAAAAGAATTGATTTTGTCATCTAAAGGATCAACTAGTGCTTGCATACTCACAACAAGAGTTTGGTCCTTATGCAACCCAAAAACACTAAGAGTATCACAAAAGGAAGATTCACACACTTCTTTACTAAGAAAATCCGAAACTACACCACTTTGGCCACTACTAGCCACATCATGACATTTTAAGTTCAAGGAGGTGTAGAAGATAGCTTTGTTACCTTGTAGACCATGGGAAGTGTGTTCTTCACTTGGGTTTGCATTATGTCAGCCTTCATTCTCCAGATTACAAGGGATTATGTCAAGGTTTTCCTTTGGACTAGGGCCAAGGGCTTGAAGGGAACTTTCTTGGGCTTCTCCTCAGGACTTCTAGGGTCTTAAACCTGCATATGAGAAGAGAAAATACTAGGTAAAATTCTAGAATTTGGGTTAGTGAATAACAAGGGTCCTTTGTGGACAAGATCCACAATTAAGCATTTTTCCCTTTCCAACATCACTACCCATGGTTTCCCCTTCCTTTTCCCTTATTTCTTCACATTCTTCTTGTACCTCACAATTCATTTTCTCTATATCTTGAGGATTGGCCTCACTCTCTTTGGTTTCTAACTTGTGGAGAGGAGTCATTGGATTTTGTAAAGTATAGGATCTTTGGACTTGAGGTGTTTGGAATTATAAAGGTAGCCTTTCGTCAAGTGAGTTTGGAACTTGGGGGTTTGAATTTTGTGAATATTTTGGTGGACATAGTCTATCAACCCTCTCTTTAATTCTAATTATGGCACCCCTCATTGCATCCATATCACCCTTCATATCTCTTCTCCAGGCATCATGACTATCTTCCATTCTTTGAGCAAAGTCTCAACCCAAGGCATCAATTCGAGCCATCAAGGCTCGAATAGCATCATTTCCCAATGGTTGGGAAGAAGTACCTTCGGATTCCATGGAAAATGTACCTAAAATGAGTAAAAAACAGCAAGCAAAACAACATACAAAATGAGCAAACAAGCTAGTTCAAAAAGGCCTCACCACACTCACACTCGGATCTTACCTCACACATGGTCTCACAAGTGTTGAAAACTTGGCAATACTTGGCAAGTGAATGAGTGGTGAATATTCTTTAGTTCAGAATCGATTTTTGGTTGATATGACTCAAATAAAATGATGCACGGACTTGAACCAACAAATTACTACGAATTAAAAATGAGAAAAGTACACAAAAATTGAAGACACGAAATAATCAGACTCTAATCTAATTACCAAACTAGTAGGTACTTACTGGTTTGCTAATTAGTGAAAGAAAAACAAAATTAAAACTAGAAACAACAATTAGAAACTAGGAAATCTAATTTAAAACTCAATTTGGTTGTTCACAAAAGTGATGATGTGGCAGTTTGAGATTAGGCATCAGTTTTTCAAAATTTTTTAACTTCCAAATTCTTGTAGTTTCGACCAAGTATATACTAAAGAGAGTGTTTGAACGAAATTTGGTGAAAAATAGAGGATTGAAGCCTTTTTTTTGTAAGTTCACATGGATTTGAAATCAATGGTCCCCCCATTTGTACTTTCAATTGTACTTTGAATATTCCCTTTGTCTCTTCTTCTTTTGGATGACTTAAATATTCTTGGAATATTCTTTTGTACAAACAAATTTTGACTCTCTTTATTTCTTTTTGTGGATCTAGCACCCCTTTTGAATATTCTTCTTCAACAAGCTATGAAGATGGTGAAGAACAATATGAATAGTCAAGAGTTGACCATAGTTTGACCACAAGGCAAATGAACTCTAACTTCAATTTTTCTTTTGGATATAGGTTCCTTGGGTCAAGTCAAGTTCAAATAACTCAAAATCAGCCACAAAAATGACACAATATGTACCACGAGATCCCACCTCAAAAAGCTTCAAACAAGGCACAACAATGGTGGATCTAGCTCAAAAACAACCAAATCTTGTTCTAAATGTAGATATAGACTCCCTAGGTGCTAGGGAACAAAAATCTAGCACTTGAAACCAACAAAACAACACAAAAACATGTAGATCGAAGATTTAAAAATCTGCCCAAACACAAAAATGGGTTTACAATTTTTTTGTGAGATTTTCGATTTTCTACACTTTTTTTTGTTGAGATTTTCTTAGATCAAAGACTTAGGGTTGTAGGAACAAACCTAAACAAGGATTTGATACTAAATGATACAATAAAACAAAGGAACACATGAAATTGGCTCAAAATAGTCCAAACACACTCCAAAAAAATAGTCCACTAATTTAAAGAATCGAGGACCCTTTTGAAGACCACTCTCGGATTCAAGAATAAAATACAAGAAGGACAATATAACTAGGTGTTTGACTCCTTTTTCAGCCAACAACAAACTAAGTTAACAACATAAGATGAAACAACAATGAGAACAACAACAACAAAACGGCTTCACAATACAAGATACAAAATGGATATAAGATTACAAAAGAAAAAGGATAGATAAATAGATCAAATGAAGGTATAATGTTAAGAACTCAAGAATGGTAACTCTTGGAACCTTAGCACTACACACAACAATAAACCTATCTCTTACAAAGACAAAAGATCGGAATCCACCTCCCAAGCATCAATGTTTCCAAGCAAATGCAAACACAAGTGATTCTACACTTGTCTAAGCCCTAATTTCGGTTTTGGGTGCCTTAAGGAAAGAGGAATTGTGTTTCTTTGTGTTGTAAGACTTACAACTTCATTCATAAACTAAGTAAATAAAACCCTACATTTTTCTTTATATAGATATTACAAGATATAAGTTAAAATAACCAAAAGGGCCTTCAAAGAGTGGGCTGCCCATCAAGTGTAAGTTATGGGCTGATTTTGGTGTGTTTTGGGCCTCTTCTACACTTCAATTGCACACACCAAGTCTCAGGACCAATGCGCACCATATTCATGATTATTCTTGTATGATCCTCTCCAGCTTGAGAGGATTTGCCTACAAATTCATGGCTTTATCTCGTTCAATTGTCCACTTCAAAAGAAACCACTCAAAATAGTCTGCAAAACATAAAGAGCCCGATAGATCAATAGTAAAAAGGGAATTATCAAATACGAGCTAAAAATATCCCACAAGAGATGCACAAAAAATAGTCCATAAGCTAGCCAAACCCGAGAGCATAATGACAAAAAGTCTCAGATCCAACATCTTCATTTTGACCCTAGGCTTCCTCTCCCTCTTGAGATTAGCCTTCAATCTCATTTGACTCAAGTATTCTTCTATCATATAAGCATCATCATAGACTCTATATCCCTCGTGTCTCTCTTTACCATGTTTCTCTTCTTGGATATGTTGGTTTTGGGAAAGTGAAGTTTCAGTTGAGAGGGTCGATTTGGTAACGTGGAGCTTCGGTTGTGGAGCTTGGATAGGAAAAAATTGGCTTCCAAGTCCTCCTTTTTAGAATTGATCAACTTGTAGGGGAAGTGGTTGATCTTGTTCTTAGTTTTGAGGGTTATTTGGAGCTTGGCTTGTGGCATTATGTTGTGGTCTTGGAGGATTGGTCATTGGAAGTAAAGTTTCGGGAGTAAAAGCACGGGAGTTCCTTCGACTCTCTATTTGATCCAATCTCTCACTCATAGTTACCACATCCGAGTTAATCTTTTCAAGACCCACATTTGCCCTAGTAAGGTCTTGGTACAAAGCATCAAGGAGGGTCAATATGGTTTCCATTATGCCCAAGAAGTTAGCTACAAAACAACAAACAAGTTAGATATACAAGAATGGTCCTCACACTCCCTCTCTATTGTTTGTATCTCGGATTTTTTTTTACTGTGGTCTCACAAGTATCGTAACCTTGCTTGTACTCCGTGAAGCATTGAGAGGTGGACCAAATATTACAATGACTCAAAAGAATAAGACACACAAAGGAACGTATACATGAAGGACGATTTCAAAACTAACTTACAATCTAGTATTAGCTTGTAAGTTAGTAATGGAATCAACAAATGAAACTAATGGAACAACACAATGAAACTAAAAGATCAAATTTGAGCCAAAATTGTTGCGTGAACAGTGTATATAGTGATGTGGCGGTCCACATGGTAGTCCACTAGTGGTTCAGTTCTTGACAAATTTTAATTTCACAATTTGGAATTTGGTGGATATTGTTCAATGGAGGGAAATACAAACTAGTCTTTGGAGCTCCTTTTTCAATTCAAATTTCAAGACTTAAAAGTCTTTGACTAGACTTGTACTTCTCCTTAAAACATGGACCCTTGTTTTATGGAAAAAGGTTGAGATGTGATGTAAAGTCTTTTTGGTAGTTGGGGGTCTTTTAAGATTCAACAAATACTACACCTTGTCTTTCACCTTTTTAAAATCTAAATTCACTTTAATATTAATAAGGTGATGAATATGGTAAAGAACTTCAAGAACACAACAACCACAAAAAGAACAACCAACAACAATCTCCCAAGAACAACAAGTTCACCACAACAAGGTCAACAAGCTCACGGCCAAGACTATAAGGAAAGCAACAACAATCGGCTAAGTCCCCTTAGTGTTGTCTTTTCGGTTTTACAAAAGGTGAAGGTTGTGATGAACAAAAAGAACACAACAACAATCTTTCAAGATCTACAACAACACCAACCAAAGGCCTTCAACTCGATCAAGGCTAGAATAACAACAATATCCAATCGGCCACACTTTGTTCACAACAACAATATTAATTCAAGCTTAAGTTTGGATTGACTCAATATTAACAACAACAATATTAACAATGGTGGATCTAGCTCAAAAATAACCAAATCTTGTTCCAAATGTTGATATAGACTCCATAGGTGCTAGGGAACAAGAATCTAGCACTTGAAACCAACAAAACAACACAAAAACATGTAGATCTAAGATTTAAAAATCTGCCCAAACACAAAAACGGGTTTACAATTTTTTTGTGAGATTTTTGATTTTCTACACTCTTTTTTGTTGAGATTTTCTTAGATCCAAGACTTAGGGTTGTAGGAACAACCCTAAACAAGGATTTGATGCCAAATGATAGCCTAATGGATATGAACACACGAAAATGGTTACTAAGATGCAAATTCCAGCAACCAAATAAATAAAAAACAACACATCGAATGGAGATGAAGAAGAAGAATACTTGAAATTAAAGGATAGATAGAAAAACCCTTACTCCTATTCAATGGTTAGCACTAGAAGATATTTCAAAATCTTCAACACACCTCACAAATAAGAGTTTTCAACACATCTCACAAATAAGAGTTCAAACCCTCCTCTTAGGTGACCCAAAGGAAACACTCTTCCTTAAGTACACCTTTCTTGCCAAATTATCCAAAACAAGTGAAACCCTAACTTCAAATGTTCTTGGACCAATTTTCAGATTCTAAGAGCTAAAACTAGAGACTAAAAACTACAATATAAGAGTAATATCCAATTTCATCAATTCTAATAAAAAGAGAAGCAAAATGATCTATTTATAGTTTACATGCCAAATGATAAAACTACCCTTAATGAGCTAAGGGAATTGGGCGCCTCTTGAGTGTTTCCATGGAGTGTAAAATGTCTTCATTAACCTTCACTTGACGCGCCTATTGAGTGCATAAGTTCTCCTCCTTCCTTGTCTTGACCAAGGCTTCAAAATACTCTAAAAAGTCTTCAATTGCTTGCCAATTCCGAAGCCTTAACCCTTAGACAATACCTTATGCTCTTTATGCTCATCGTGCTTGTATCAAGTTGGGAGTAGGATTTAGCACCGAACAAACCCAGGTATGGGGGAATTCCTGTCAGTAGAGGGTTTGACCCTTAGTAGCAATCCTTGAGTTATAGAACTACGTAGCCGAATAGGGTAAATAGTCTTCCTGCTAGACTAGGGTTGACGTAGCCATATATATCTCATAATTCTTCCAACTAGATTAGGGTTAACCCAGCTAACGTTAGTAATTTGTGGCACGATGCTAACACCCTTCTAACTGGGGTTACAAGTTGGAACCCAAATCAGTCTATAATCGGGGTATGTCGGTTAGATGATAATTCCCACTATTTCAGTTTCAGTATTCAGTTTAAAATTTAGTACAATTTCAGATTTTCTTGACCATAGCATACAGTTATCAGTTATTCATTTATTCGTATTTCAGTATTTTAGCTTACAGACTATTTTAGAATCATGTTATACGCTTGGTCTTGCATTCTCAGATAATATAGTTTCATGCATTCATGTTTCGCTATTTTATTTTGTTCAATTAGTCCTTATCTCATAGGCATAGTACTCTATAATTTTAGTCCAGTTATTCAGACTAAGTACCATCTAGTCTTACATGACCAATATTCAGCTATCAGTCATTCAGCTAATTAGATAAGTTTAGTATATGTTACATTTAGTTCTGTATGTTTAGGTATTCGTGTAACACCCCAAAAAAAAATATCCATGTGTTAGCTCATGGTAATATGCTCTTAGATTTGAATGACTAGAATTGTGTCAAAGAAACTTAGTCTCATTTTTGACTTCCAAAGTGAGTAAAGTTTAAACCATATATAATTTTCCTAATTTTGATTTTTTTATCATGTGAGAAATTTAATAAGCTTTCCGTCGATATAAGATTCTCCCAAATTCAATACTCGGGCAAAAAGTTATGGCTAATTTAAGTTCTAGTCATAAAACACCGTCATTTTGGTGCTTGGCGCGTCGCGGAGGGGGCCTATTTAGAAATTGTCAAATTCCAGTAGCATAACGTGATTGTAGCGCATAATGCTGAAGTTTCAAATCCTAACCAGTGGGACAATGCAATGACTCCACGTCGCGGTGACCTTAAGAATCTCGTTCATCAATTTCCAGTGAGCCACCACAATTGTGGTTCGTCGCGGTGGCCCATGAAATTGGGCTTCCAATATATTTTTTTATTTCATCTCATTAAGGGTATATTGGGTATTTTCCACCCCCTTATCAGTCTAAACACAGAATTTAATCCTAAAGACACTAGAATACATTCACACTCATCCAAATTACTCAAGAACACTCTCTAGGATTTCAAACTAAAAACCCAAATAACTCAAGATTTAACCGTGGGTTTTCAAGATTGATTGAAGATTTGGAATTCCCAAATCGTAGGCTTCAAGAATCATCCATCAAATTTCCAAATTTAGGTACGTGGGATTTATCCTAAAAATGTATGGGTTTGTTGAAAATACTCAATTATGATTTAAAGATTATAAAGCATGAATTTGTTAAAGGGGTTTGAAATCCATGATTTTTATTATGCTTTCCTTCTAAATTAATTTACGAGTATATGTATATGTATGAAATTGAAATTTAAGATTTGTTTGAGAGCATAGATTATGAAGTCCCTCTCTTGTGATAATTCAAGTTTATGATCTTATTGTGAATGATTTGAAATGCATGATTTATGATTTTGAAACTAGTTTTCTCAATACCTTAGTGTTTGAGCATGATCTAGAGATGATGAGAGGGAGATTCTTGATATAATTACACCCTTGTTTTAAATGAGAAAGAGTTGCATGTGATTGAGAAATTTGACATGAACGCCTTGTATTATTAAAATGCTAAACAAAGAGAGTGCCTTGCATGTGTTTACATGAGGTTTGAGAAAGAGTTTCTTTAAATTGATTTATTGATATGGTGGTCCCAAACTTATGTTTTAAAAACAGAGATTATTATATGCTATTAATGGCTCAGAGACGTGACTTGCAAGTCAATGGTATGACGATACCATAATCATGTATGCCATAATAGAGTATGTTTTCAGAATATATTTTTCAGAGAATGCATGCTTTAAAGAGTTAAAAATGGGCTTAAAGAGGTTAGGTGGTTACCTGAAGAGGGCTTTAGTTCAAGTAAATCTTAGCCTAAAATCGTGATTTGCCAATCCGGATATATTATTTTATGCTGGCGATGGCCGTGTGGCGTAGCAGAGTCAGAGACTCCAACCCTTGCAACATACTTGGGTTGGAGGCTTCCCTACCAAGTCAATGATGGATTCCATATAGCCCGTGGAATTTCATAGTTATAGGCTATATCACCTAGCTCAGAAGTAAAACAAAGTGTGTCATAGAGTTCAGATGATTTTATAGAGTCTTTCGAAAATGCCCATGAGATTTCTTACTATATGATATGTTTATGAACTATTTTAAATTGCTCTCATATATGTTGAATATAAATTAGTATTTTGGATCTGCTCTACATACTAGTACATATGTATTGACCCCCTAGCTCCCAGGTTCAGAGGCTCAGTCCAAAGGTCTGGCTAATTAGTAGAGTATTCCAGGGAGAAGTGATCCGTTCAGTGGTGAGCCTTCTTTGTTCCAGAAGACCTGTTATTTCAGATTATATTATTTTCATTGGTTTGGTGTATTGGGGTCCTTGTCCCAATTTTCAGAATAGTTTTGAGATATAGTAGAGATTTCGTAGACTAAGTCAGATCTTATTCAGATATTTTGAATTATTAATTTCATTCTCATGTCTTAAAACTTAGAGTTAATGATCATGTTTCCGCATCAGATTGTATTTTTGCATATTCTCTTATTATATAAATGTTGTGCATGACTACCAGTTAGAGTAGGACGTTCAGGCCTTTATGGTTGGGATGTCCGTCATGGCCAGCCCATAGTTTGGGTCATGACAAACTTGGTATCAGAGCACGGTACATGTTCCCAGGGTGTCTGCGAAATTGCATCGGGTAGAATCTTGTTTATAGGTGTGTAGCGCGCCACACTTATAAGCAGGAAGCTACTAGGAATTTAGGAATATTTCTATTCTTTGTGGTTTAGTTCGTGCTTCAAAGTCTGAGTTGTCCCCTAATCGATGAACTCTTGTGTTTAAGAAAAACAATCATGCCTACCTATCGTACTATCGATCAGAATGCATAGATAAATGAGCTCCATCCCACTCATGGGATGAGGACCCAAAATAGAGCTCAGACTCTGGAGATTGATGCGACTCCTAGAGTCCCACCTACTCAGACCAGCCTATTTAGGGCACCTAAAGCTCCTCGAATGGGGACTAACCACACTCAGCCTCGTGATAGAGAGGTATCTAATGCAGAATTCAGATGGTCTATTCATATGCTTACCCAGTTGGTAGCCCGTAGAATCAACGGTCAAAAGATATTGGGTCTGCATCTATTACGTCTGAGGCTACAAGAGTGGGCCAGTTCATAAGGATGAACCCACCCAAGTTTACTAGTACCAACGTAGAAAAGGATCCACAGGAGTTTATGGATGAGATAGAGAAGATCTTTAAGGTGATTTATATAGATGAGGTAGAGGGGGTTGAGTTAGCATCTTACCGCTTAAGGATGTAGCAAACCAATGGTATAATGAGTGGGAAAATTCAAAGAGTGAGCATGCTGAGCCCACAGTTTGGGCCGAGTTTATGGAAGCCTTCCTTGATCGATTCTTTCCTTTTGAGTTGAGGGAGGCCAAAGTCGAACAGTTTGTGGATCTAAAGCAGGGTAAGATGAGTGTCCAGGATTATACTCTGAGGTTCAACCAACTAGCCCGTTACTCTTTAGAGATGACTAGTAACATGAGAGCTCGAATGACGAAATTTGCATCCAGCCTTTTAGATGACTTAGTGCTTCAATGTCAGGGAGCAATATTGAATCGGGACATGGATTTTGCCAGACTATCAGTCCACATGCAGCAAGTTAAGGAAAAAAAAAGAAAATCGCTGAATCTAGATAGAAGGTCAGATAGGCAAAGAGATCCAAAATAGCAGATCAGAGCTAAAGTCAGCAACAGAGTGGGAATTGGGGTAACAAATAACAGAAGAAAAAGAATTAGGGCAATGCGCAGTCTGCAGCCAGTGCCCCGGTGACCAGACCCCCAACCAGATAGTGCACTCCGGATTTTTAGTATAGGCAGGGGCCGGGGATGCAGGGTTCACAGTCTCAAGAAAGTGTAGCTCAGACCTCTTGGACATACCCGCACAATAAGAAATATAGGAGAAATCATCCAAGGAGATGTCAGTGTGGTGCTATGGTGTGTTATTCGTGTGGCCAACCAAGGCATATCCAGAGAGAATATCTGGAAGCAAAGGGTAATATTGGTGGAGCCAAGTCACAGGATAATTCTTTTTCACCACCACCGCCTTAAAAGGGTGCCACTTCTGCCATCGAAAATGGATGCAACCGATTGTACGCCTTGACCAACCGCCAAGAGGAAGAGGCCTCACCGGATGTAGTTACTGGTACGTTGCAAATATTTTCCCGTGATGTTTATGTGTTACTTGATCTCGGGTCTACCTTGTCTTACGCGACCCCTTATATGACTGTTGGTTTAGGTTTGAGCCCGATATAATTCCTGAACCTTTTTCTATTTCCACTCTGATGGGGGACTCTGTTGTGGCTAGGGGGGTGTATAGAAATTGTGTGGTGACTTTTTATGGGAAGGATACTGCGGCAGACCTCGTAGACTTAGACATGGTTGATTTTGATGCTATCTTAGGGATGGATTGGCTTAATTCGTGCTATGCCACACTAAATTGTAGAACCTGAAAGGTTACTTTCTCTTTCCCAAATGAACCAACAATAGAATTGGAGGGACATTCTTTAGCACCTAGAGGGAAGTTCATCTATTGTCTCAGAGCCCGTAAACTCATTTCTAAGGGTTGTTTGTATCATGTTATTCGGGTTAAATATTCAAATACCAAAAGCCCTTCACTTTAGTTTGTCCCTGTGGTGAATGAGTTCCCAGAATTTTTTCCAGATGATCTCCCAGGAATACCACCTTATAGGGAGATAGATTTTAGTATTGATTTGTTTCCAGATACCCGTTCTATCTCTATTTCGCCATATAGAATGGCTCCTGCAGAGTTGAAAGAGTAGTTAGCAGATCTTCTAGATAAAGGTTTTATCTATCCTAGTGTTTCTCTCTGGGGTGCACCTATACTCTTCGTGCGAAAGGAAGATGGTTCCCTGTGTATGTGTATAGATTACCGTCAGCTGAATAACATCACTATTAAAAATAAATATCCTTTTCCTAGAATTGATAACCTTTTTGACCAGCTTCAGGGTGCTAATTGTTTTTTCAAAAATAGACCTTTATTTGGGATACCATCAGTTGAAGTTAGAGAGTCAGATATTCCCAAAACAGGCTTTCGAACCCGATACGGTCACTATGAATTCTTAGTCATGTCCTTTGGGTTGACTAATGCCCCTGTGGCTTTCATAGACCTTATGAATAGGGTGTTCCATCAGTTTCTAGATCTGTTTGTTATAATTTTCATTAATGATATTCTAATTTATTCAAAGAGTGAGGAGGACCATGCCAATCACCTCTGAATCATCCTTCAGACTCTCAAAGATCATGAGTTGTATGTGAAATTTTCCAAGTGCGAATTCTGTCTTAATGCGATTTCTTTCTTGGGGCATATCGTGTCTAGTAACGGGATTAAGGTTGATCCCCAGAAGATTAAGGCAGTGAGAAAATAGCCCAGACCTACGACTCCAACCGATATTCGGAGCTTCTTGGGTTTGGTAGGGTATTACAGAAGATTTGTAGAGAGTTTTTCTTCCATAGCTACACCACTTACTAATTTGACTTAGAAAAAGGTGAAGTTCATATGGTCTGACTCCTGTGAGAATAGTTTTGAGAATTGAAAAGAAAATTTGACAACTGCTTCTGTTTTGACTCTTCTGAAAGGTACAGAAGGGTTTGTTACATACTGTTATGCGTCCCATGTGGGACTTGGGTGTGTAATTATGCAGCTTGGTAAAGTGGTGGCTTATGCGTCTAGGTAGTTAAAAGTGCATGAGCGAAATTACCCCACCCATGACTTAGAGTTAGCGGCTGTGGTGTTTGAGCTAAAAATCCGGCGGCATTATCTCTACGGGGTACATGTTGATATATTTACTGATCACAAGAGTTTGCAGTATATTTTCTCGCAGAAAGAATTGAACCTCAAGCAAGGGCGTTGGTTAGAACTTTTAAAGGATTATGATATAAGCCTGCACTAACATTCGAGCAAGGTAACTATGGTAGCCGACTCCCTCAGTAGGTTATCTATGGGCAGTCTTTCGCATGTTGATAAGGGAAAAAGAGAGATGATGAAGGATATTCACCGACTTGCAAATCTAGGAGTGCGACTCTTGGATTCTGAAGATGGGGGAGTAGTTGTTCGTGAGGTAGCTAAATCTTTCTTTTTTAATAAAGTTAAAAAAAAGCAGGTTGAAGATCCCATCTTGATGTAGATCAAGAAAGATGTGGGTCAATAAAAGGTGATGTCTTTTAAAATTGGTGGTGATGGAGTTTTGAGATATCACGGTAGACTATATGGGCCAGATGTAGATGGGTTACGAAAGAGGATGCTTGATGAAGCTCACACTTCGAGCTATGTTGTTCACCTAGGCTCTACTAAGATGTATCATGATCTGAAAGCTATTTACTGGTGGAATAATATGAAGCGTGATGTGGCTAATTTTGTTGCCAAGTGTTTGAATTGTCAACAAGTGAAAATAGAGCATATGAGGCCAGGTGGTACTTCCCAAGATATAGCTTGCCCTTTTGGAAATGGGAGATGATCAATATGGACTTCATCATGGGACTTTCGAGGTCCCGAAGCCAGTATGATTTAATTTGGGTGATTGTTGATCGACTGACCAAGTCAACCCACTTTTTGCCCGTCAGAACTAACCATTCGGGAGATAACTATGCCAAGCTGTACATTGTGGAGATAGTCCATTTACATGGAGCACCTGTATCCATCATATCTGACCGAGGTACGCAGTTCTCTTCACAGTTTTGGAGGTCTTTTCAGAGGGGTTTACGTACCAAAGTGAACCTAAGTACTGCATTCCACCCTCAGACTGATGGAAAAGCTGAGTACACTATTCAAACTCTTGAGGTTATGTTAAAGGACTGTATAATTGACTTCAAAGGGAGTTGGGTGGATCACTTTCCATTGATAGAGTTCGCATATAATAACAGTTACCATGCCAGTATTAAGATGGCTCCTTTTGAGGCTTTGTATGGAAGAAGATGTAGGTCGCCAATAGGGTGGTATGAAGTAGGTGAGACTCAGTTTTTTAGGACTGATCTTTTTTATCAGGCAATGAAGGATGTGACAATTATTAGAGAACGACTTAAGACAGCCCAGAGTCGACTGAAGTCCTACGCCGATGTTAGGAGAGGAGACTTAGAGTTTGAGGTTGGTGATTGGGTGTTTCTCAAAGTTTCTACTATGAAGGGAGTCATTCATTTCGGGAAGAGAGGTAAGCTGAGTCCTCGCAATATAGGGCCATACCAAATTTTAAGAAGGATAGAGGAGTTGCTTATGAGTTAGAGTTTCCTACAAGTTTGGGCTCTATTCGTCCGGTATTTCACATATCCATGCTAAAGAAATATATTGGAGACCATTCCCTAGTATTGCCTGTAGAGGAGATCAAGGTGACAGACTAATTAGCATATGAAGAGGAACCTATTGCAATCTTATATCGCCAAGTTCGGAAGTTGAGGAGCAAAGAGATGGTGTCGGTTAAGGTTATGTGGATAAATCATAAAGTTGAGGAAGCAACTTGGGAATCATAAAATGACATAAGATATAGATGCTCATACTTATTTGATCTGGTGGATGATGAAATGGAAGGTACAATCCTTGTCTTATTCTTTTATGGCGTTAGTATACTTTAAATTGTGCTTGTATGTGTTCCGCGTCATCATTTGGGGATGAATGATCCCAAGGGGGCGATAATGTAATACCCCACCAAAAAAAAAGTCCATGCGTTAGCTCAGGGTAATATGCTCTTAGAGTTAAATGACTAGAATTGTGTCAAAGAAACTTATTCTCATTTTTGAATTCCAAAGTGAGTGAAGTTTAAACCATATATAAATTTTTGAATTTTTACTTTTTGTCATGTGGTAAATTGAATGAGCTTTCCGTCGATATAAGATTCTCCCAAATTCAATACTCGGGCAAAAAGTTATGGCTAATTTAAGTTCTAGTCATAAAACACCGTCATTTTGGTGCTTGGCGCGTCGCGGAGGGGGCCTATTTAGAAATTGTCAAATTCTAGTAGCATAACGTGATTGTGGTGTATAGCGCTGAAGTTTCAGATCCCAACCAGTGGGACAACGCAATGGCTCCACGTCGCGGTGACCTTAAGAATCTCATTCATCAATTTCCAGTGAGTCATCACAATTGTGGCTCGTCGCGGTGGCCCATGAAATTGGGCTTCCAGTATATTTTTTATTCCGTCTCATTAAGGGTATATTAGGTATTTTCCACCCCCTTATCAGTCTAAACACAGAATTTAATCCTAAAGACACCAGAATACATTCACAATCATCCAAATTACTCAAGAACACTCTCTAGGATTTCAAACTAAAAACCCAAATAACTTAAGATTTAACCGTGGGTTTTCAAGATTGATTGAAGATTTGGAATTCCCAAATCGTAGGCTTCAAGAATCATCCATCAAATTTCCAAATTTAGGTACGTGGGATTTATCCTAAAAATGTATGGGTTTGTTGAAAATACTCAATTATGATTTAAAGATTATAAAGCATGAATTTGTTAAAGGGGTTTGAAATCTATGATTTTTATTATGCTTTATGCATGTTATTGATATTGTTGTTTTGGACTTTACGCCTCATCCTCCTAAATTGATTTACAAGTATATGTATATGTATGGAATTGAAATTTAAGATTTGTTTGAGAGCACAGATTATGAAGTCCCTCTCTTGTGATAAATTCAAGTTTATGATCTTATTGTGAATGATTTAAAATGCATGATTTATGGTTTTGAAACTAGTTTTCTCAATACCGTAGTGTTTGAGCATAATTTAGAGATGATGAGAGGGAGATTCTTGATATAATTACACCCTTGTTTTAAATGAGAAAGAGTTGCATGTGATTGGGAAATTTGACATGACCACCTTGTATTATTGAAATGCTTAACAAAGAGAGTGCCTTGCATGTGTTTACATGAGGTTTGAGAAAGAGTTTCTTTGAATTGATTTATTGATATGGTGGTCCCAAACTTATGTTTTAAAAACAGAGATTATTATATGCTATTAATGGCTCAGAGACGTGACTTGCAAGTCAATGGTATGACGATACCATAATCATGTATGCCATAACAGAGTATGTTTTTCAGAGAATGCATGCTTTAAAGAGTTAAAAATGGGCTTGAAGAGGGTTAGGTGGTTACCCGAAGAGGGCTTTAGTTCAAGTAACTCTTAGCCTAAAATCGTGATTTGCCGATCTGGGTATATTATTTTAAGCCGGCGACAATTGTGTGGTGTAGCAGAGTTAGAGACTCCAACCCTTGCGGCATACTTAGGTTGGAGGCTTCCCCTCCGAGTCAATGGTGGATTTCATATAGCCCGTGGAATTTCAGAGTTGTAGGGTATACCAACTAGTGCAGAAGTAAAACAAAGAGTGTCACAGAGTTTAGATGATTTTACAGAGTCTTTCAAAAATGCCCATGAGATTTCTTACTATATGATATGTTTATGAACTATTTTAAATTTCTCTCATTTATGTTGAATATAAATTAGTATTTTTGATTTGCTCTATGTACTAGTACATCTGTATTGAGCCCCTACCTCCTATGTTCGGAGGCTCAGTCCAAGGTTCTGGCTAATCAGTAAAGTATTCCAGAGAGAAGTGATCTGTTAAGTGGTGAGCCTTTTTTGTTCTAGAAGGCCTTTTATTTCACATTATGTTATTTCCATTATTTTGGTCTACTGGTGGCCTTGTCCCAGTTTTCAGAACAGTTTTGAGATGTAGTAGAGATTTTTCAGACTGAGTCAGATCTTATTCAGATATTTTGATTTGTAACTTTCATTCTCATGTCTTGAAACTCAGAGTTAATGACCATGTTTCTGTATCAGATTGCATTTTCGCATATTCTCTTATTATATAAATGTTGTGTATGACTACCAGATAGAGTAGGACGTTCGGGCCTTCATGGTTCGGGATATCTGTCACGGCCAGGCCATAGTTCGGTTCGTGACAATTCGTGCTCAATATAATTGTATATTCAAATCCCCGATGTTATGTCCGAATTCATCACGTAGTTTCAGACTCAGTATTCAGATTTTACCGTATCCTAGCTTCAGTTCTACTTATATCATTAAAGTAGAGTTTTACAGAAACTAAGTATTGATATTCACCATCTTATCAGAGTATGTTTGCCAATCATTCTTTAAGATATTTTCAACTTTTAGTTTATTCCAGCCTATTAGTGAGTCTACTTACACTTAGTATGCATGTTTTAAGATTATGTATGAAATCAGTTTTACTTATTGCATTCACCCCTGCATACTTAGTATATTTTAGAAGTACTGATCCACATATACGTCTGTGTGGCTATACTGTTTCATAATATAGGTACCATTTGTAGCCCGCACATCATGATCAGACAGTTGCAGTTTCCATCCAGTAGGTGATGAGTTCTCTTATTTTGGGAACTCCAGACAGTTTTAGTTCATGTACAGTTTATTTATTTTCATGTGTATTGATTAGTGGTTGTTGGAGGCATGTCCCAGCTATCTATAGTCAGTATAGTAGAGGCTTTATAGATGTCATTCAGAGTCAGTCTTGTAAATTTCAATTTTTCCTTCATTTTTAATCAGATTGTAAACTTTATCGGTATTGTTCTTATTCAGATTATGCCATGATTATGTTTCTTAACATTATGCCTATTTATGGGTTAGCTTAGTATCACTTGTGGTTCCAAGCATCGTGTGGCGTCAAGGGTGTACTCTCGGGGCGCTATAGTTCCAATGGTGACTTGTATGCTTTAGTATTAAATGGTGATTTATTTTATTACATTGTTGCTTTGGTATTGATAAACATGATTTATTTATTGGATGCTCATGAGAGGCTAAATTTATTATTATGATGATTTGTTGAATTGTGTCTTTGGCAGGCTTGTTTGATAATGATAACTCCTTAAATTGATGTCATGAATAGCTTGTGGATGATCAAGATGAATTATTAAAATAATGCTCGTGAGAGGCTCAAAATGCTGATAAATGAAAGATCTTAATCCATAATGATAATGTGACTGAAAATAATACCTTGAGAAAAGAAGACTTTTGATATACCTTTATACAGGTTGAAAAGTTAAAGATGCATTGACACCTAATTCCCCCCCCCCCCTCCCCCCCATGACTAATTTTAATTCAGAGTTTTTTTTTTTTTAAATAAATTTATAATATTTATTTTATCCAAATAATAATTTTTCAAAGTATTTATCTAGGTAATTGTGCCATTTTAAGTAACGATTATATATTTTTGTATTCGTATATACGAAATTGTATAATTTGGTTACTTAAATATTTATTTTTAGGAAATATCGGATTTTAATCAAAGCTTATCTTGAAACTAAATTCAAATAGTTAAAATCTTGATCTAAATATAATTTATTCTCAAAATAATTTATTTGAAAAAAATATCTGTTTATTTTTTTTAAATCAAGAAGTTTGGGATTAAATGAGGTATTAATTCATATCGAATTTCGATTTAATTTAGCCAATTTATTAGATTTGATCATAATTGAAATCAAATTGACCATAATTGCGATGCAATTGGCTAATTGTTTTTCAATATGGTTAAAACCTAAATGGAATTGGCCAAATCCCTAAACCCAAAAATAGTCTAAATAGCCTAAATCCCAAGCATAATTCAGCCTCATTTCCCTTTCCAACTAGCCCAACTATAAATTTATACCCAACAACCCAATTTCAACAAATAATAATACCAGTCCAACCCTAAATAAGTTGACCCACTAGCCCAACTCTTCCTTCTCTCTTATTGTTTTACCCTTTCAGCAAACAACAGTTTCAACTAAATAGTAAACAATAATAACTAGCAACAACAACTCCAAATATCAGGAAAACCAACCCAACAATGTTAAAATAACCCTGATCCTGTAACGACTCATCGGACCCAACCAAAACCCACACAAAAAATAATAGTTCAACAAACCTTATCTAATTTTCAGTTTGAAATTCAAATTGGTACCTCAATAGTAGGTTTCTAGCTTCTCAAACCTTATCCCCAATTTAAAATTTCAGAAATGCCCCTAATTTCTTTTGTAACGCCCCAAGTCTGGTACCCGAAATGCTACACGGTGCTCATGACCCCTAAAGATCATAAGTTAACCCATGATTGATATCTGTACCTGTACACTGTATAATATCATGTAAAATATAGAAATAATAGGCTGAAATATGCCATAAGGTTCAAGTAACTGATAAAAACATAACCTCTGAGAGTACGGTATACTAATACCAAAACAAAAACTGAAATAAACTATCTGAACATACTGTAGTCTAAAAGCCTCTAAAACTGAATTGTCTGAATGAGGAGTTGATGGTACATGTCCCCAAATAACTCCATATACTGAAGACTAAGATGAAATAATGAAATAAATAATCATATCGTCCTCGAATGATAAGGACTCACTGCTAAATTTGGTTGCTAAAATCTGATCTACTAAGGATGCTCTGGAACTCGTACTTCTGAACCTATGGTATAAAACACCATAGCGCAAATGCATCAGTATGATTGAATGTACTGGTATGCAAGTGAGTTAGTCTAAATATAAGGGGTTTATATGCATGAACTATGCTAACCAACTGTATAACATAAACGTGAGAATATATGCATGAATAAGTAACTGTAACTGAATTCGTAATGATACTGACTACTGAGTCTAAATACTGATAACATGAGATATTGATAACTGATATAACTGATACTGAGCGACTGTATCTGACAATTTAGGTTCTAATGGAACTAGCTGAGTTCCGTACTGTTCTGAGTTGATTGTACCTGATAGTCCTGAATTCTGTAGAACTATCTGAGTTCTCTTACTGAAACTGATCCTGAAACTGTGAAAAGTATTCATCTAACCGATATGCCCCAAATAAAGTATTCTAGATTAGTTGGGGTCCAATCTGTAACCTCAATTGGAAGAGTGTCAATACCACGCCACTGGTAAGGACAAACTATGTCTAAGGAGAACGGTGGGACCCTCATCTAATAGGTTAAGCCACCTCATCAACCCTTATCTAACAGGTTAGATGTTTCATCCTATGATGGATACATAGTTCTGGAGCGCAAGGATTGCTTCTAAGAATCACACCCTCTACTCACAAGTGAGTTCCCATCTTTGGGCCTACTCGGTGCTGAATCCTACTCTCATCTGATTAGACACTGAATTACTTATACTGAACTGAGTGGACTGAGTTTACTGAGTTCTATTGACGGATGGAGTATCACTGAGATATGATAACTAACTGAGATTACTGAGTTTTTCTGAGTCACGAGACTGACTGAATTCTATTGAACATGGCTTGACTGAGAGTATCTTGAAAACATGACACTGACTCTAGGCACACCGCTAAATTGTCGAGTACAAGTACCCCCAAGACTCAATAGTATGAAACTGACAAGACATGACACTTCTTGACACATGACCATAGTCAACAATTCATAGTACAATCATTGGGGAATTTTATGAGGCACTTGATTATCATGGTTTGGTACATGAATAGGAAAGCATATAAACATGTCATACTTTTATAGGCTAATCTCATGAACAATCCATCAAATAATTTCAATGCATAATAATAATATGGAAGTCATTTTGAACATAAGGGTAAAACATCGGTTTATCATTTTGGTCACAATTGAGTCAAAAGACATATTTCCTATTCTCTTAGGTATTTTATCAAACATCTTGCATACATAACTATAAGCTTAGGCATGGACATTAAATTAATTCATCATGGTTGCATAAATCAACACAATTTAGTAGATTTCAATCCACATGCAAGCATAAATTAATGAAAACACATTTAATGATTCCAACTTGGGTATCATACTCAACATCAACATGATCATAATCAATCCACAACATAAACATCACCATTTATAATTTAAATTGTTGATTCTTGGGCTTCATGGACAAAAGAAATCCATGAATGAACACTTGACATACCTGGGTGGATGATTTCTTGAAGATTTGTGGAGGAAAGCTTGAATTCTTGACTTGGAATTAAGCACCTAGGGTTTATTTTTCTTGGGGGTGGATCTTTGAGAGAAACCCTAATTGGATGTTGTGAATGAATAATAAAGTTATGGGCCTTGGTCTGGTATAATTAGGGGTTAAAACAGGTTGAAAAAGTCCCAAATGTCCTTTTTAAAATGGCTTTAAATTGCTGAACGGGATTTGCGATGGCTCATGCTATGGTCCATCGTTGGTTCGACGGTCCGTCGTTCTAACCATCGCACTTGGACCCGAATAGGGATGTACTGCCTTACTATCGATGGCTTAGGTGATGGTCCATCATAAGCTCGATGGTCCATCAACCTGTCCATCGTACCTTAGCCAGAAGATTGACTTACTTCCTCGCCTGTGATGGTTTGGGTGACGGTCCATCAACCTGCCCGTCACATCTGGGCGGTTCTGATAGCTCTCAGTAAAACGTCCATAATTTTTTACTCTGATATCGGATTTGGACGAAATTGATATCGTTGGAAATCTAATTCAATTTACCACATGATAGAAAATCAAAATTAGGGAAATTCTATCTGATTTAAATATTAATCATTTAGGAAGTCATCACTAACTCTTCTAGAGACTAGATTTGACTTAAAGAAAGTTTGGGGTATTACACCTTTCTTCCACATCAGTGGATTCAAGGAATTAAACCCCTTATACTTTTCTATAAATACTATCACTATTTGGTAGAAGGGGTCAAGTATCGAAGAGTTAAAAACTTTTGAGCAAAGATTGATAATTTTTAGTGAATTTTTTTTTCAACTGATCGAAAGTCTAAAAAGGTTGCTTCCAGTGGCGGCGAATTTCGATGAAGCTCGAGGTCCTATTTTGCTTCCCTAAGAACAGTTAGTCTTTGATTCTTCTCTTCTTGTAGCACTAGTATATTTGTATTTATAGTAATCATAGAATTATCATAGTCATAGTGGTAGTAATTGATTCTAAATATGTATGCTAGGATTTTCTGCTGTAGACGACTTTGAAAAGCCATAGGATTTTGTGTTGAAGATTATAATTGATGTGCTGATGTTCTTGGCTACGTAACTCTAGCCTTGATGTTCTTTTCGATGCATAACTCTAGTCTTGATGTTCTTAGGTGGATGTGCGGTAGTTTTGTTGTTTAGCTTTCATTAAAAGTTATTTTGATATTTTGGGTTGAGCTTTAAACTGTGTCTGTAAATATTGCTTGGTGTAGCTGGACTTCCATTCTCTTGTTTTCCTTTTAGCTTTACTTCTTCAATATTATTATCTTTTTTCCTGCTCATGTTGTTTCACCATCTAAAAATTTCTTGATTTCAGTTTCCCTACTTTTCTTTTCATTGTTTTTCTCGTCGATAGAGTTAAAGCTGGATTATCTATTTCCAGCGTAACATTTCTAGTTTTAAAACTTTTATCACCATTTTACTTTTGATTAGTCACGTTTGTGAAATTTTAATACCTTGTTTGAACTAATACTGGTCTTTATAGTTCAAATTTATTGTTTCACGTATCATCTGTTGTTTCAACTCCTTGTTTATTTTTTTAACTTAAAAAGAAGAATTATTTTCTTTAAATTGAGGTGGCTTTAATACTCCTTTCGTCCCATATTGAGATGACACATTGATTAAGAGAAATAATTAATAACATGGCTAGTTTATCATAGTACCTTTACCAAATTATGTTTACATTTTACTTTGAAGAAAAAGTAATTAATGCAAAAGGTAAAACATGAATTTTTTTTGTCTCTTCTTGATTAATAAAAAAAAACAAGAAAAATGAAAAATCAAATTAGAAAATTTAGGATGGAGGGGTACTTATTTTAGGCATTTTTGTTCTTTTCGGCTTATTTCAATCTCTAATATACTATTTTAACTTCACAATTCTTATTTTAATCTATCATTGCTTCATCTTGATTTCGTTTGATGCCTAGTCCATTATTTCAAATTTGAGTGTTGCTCGTTTATGTTGAATGGGACTACTCTCAAAAGTTTTCCCTTGAATTATCGTGTCAAAAAGGAACATGGGATACAATATATTAGTGCTCTGAAATGCCGGGATCCCTCTAGGATATTTTGACATTTAAAGTCCTCGCGACGGGTCAAAAAGAGGAAAGGACGAACGTGAGTAATAGAAATAGATATTACTTACGTGTTTTCATTCAATCTTATATGCTCCCAGCTTTCACAATATCTTAAGAGTAAGAAGATAGATTATATACTTTACTTTTTATTTATTTCATTTTGTTTCCGTGTTATGAATTATTTGGGTTTAAAATTGAAGTTGATGTTTAAAGTTCATTGACGTTTTGACAAATGTTTGGGTAAAACTTGGACAATTCTTCATATGTGCTAGTTATGTTGCTTGTGTTGGTCAGAATCCATTATTGATTTCATTGAAGCAATGATCTTACTTTCCAGTTATTTGTTGCAACATTTAATAAATTTTTTCCTTTTCATGTTTGCTCCATTCTGCAAGTATATTATTTCTAATTTTCCTTTTTACTATGTCGCATGTGCATTTGGGTCCATTCGGAATCTCCAATCCTATCGTTGCATTTTCTATGGGATTATCCCGATAAAGTCAATCGCATGACTTACAGATACAAGAAGATGGATGAAGAAGAAATGGGTCAAAGGCCCATTGTTAAAATCGCGAAGAGACTAAAAAAATTTCAATCTTTATTATTGCTTTACTTATTTATTTATTTATTCATTCATTTGAGTGTAATACCACGAACTTTTCTTAAGCCTAACTTCGTCTCTATAAAATTGAGGAATGACTTCCAAAGTGAGTAATGTTTAAATCATATAGAATTATCCTAATTTTGACTTTTTATATTGTGGAAAATTAAATTATCTTTCCAACGATATAAGATTCATCCAAATTCGGTAACCGGGCAAGAAGTTATGGCTAATTGAAGTTCCTGTCATAAAACACCATCATTCAGACCCTTAGCGTGTCGCGGAGAGGAGTAATATCCCAATTGTCAGTTTTCAGTAACCTAGCACGATTGTGGCACGTCGCACTAAAGTTTCAGGTCCCAACCAATGGGACAACGCGATGGCTCCGCGTCGTGTTGACCCTCAGATTCCCATTCGTCAATTTCCAGTGAGCCACCACGATAGTGGCGCGTCGCGGTGGACCATAAAATCGGGCTCCCAGTTATATTTTCCAGTTTCGTTCAGAAGTTAAAAAGGGTATTTTGGAATTTTTCCAAGCCACTTAAATCATCCAAACACCTGATTTAAGGTCATTACAAGCATCATATACCATTTTTTTTCTCAAAATCCCTTAACCAAAAACCCTAGTTCATCAAACTTCTCCTCCAAGAAACTCAAGATTTCTCCATCAATTCTCCAACTTAAGTCAAGATTCCAAGTTCTTTATGCAAGAATTCCAAGAAACCTCATTCAAGAGTTTCAATAACATCTCGTAAGCAAGTTATTCATCCAAGTATATCAATCTAAGGTATGCGGGGTTTGAACAAGAACAATCATTGCGTTCTTGTGCCCAAAAACTTCTTTTAAGATATGAATTCATGAATTTTACTATGATTTCCATGAACATCAAGTTGGGGTTTATACCCATTACCATTATTTGCAAGATTATGTGATTTCCCATGGTTTAAAAGTGGAATTACATGATTTTGTTTATATTTCTGTGCCTATTTCCAAATTTTCCAGATTTTAAGATGATTATGAATGTTTTGTTATCAAAGCATGAATTTTGAGATGTTGAAATCATGAGATTCATATTATGAGTTATTTTTCCAATATCTTGATTGAGATATCTATAAGCTTTTTAAGATGATGGTTGAGCATGAAGTTTAATTATGATTTTGATGCAATAAGGATTTACATTTTGAGTCCTAAGTACAAGTGATGAGTTTATAAGGAGATTATGATCTCAAGTTTTATTGACAAGTTTTGATAAGTGTTTTCAAAAGCAAAGATTGGTCTTTTGATCCGAAGTTAAGATAGGAATCCCTAGTATTTATGATTTGAAGCAAAGAGAAATATAATTTAGTCTTCATTATAGACCCTTGAGTTATTTTAAGGTGGATTTTCTAAAAGTTCTGAGCTTAAGTATGGAAGTAGTATTTAGTATCGAGTTGGGTATGATTCTGAGGTCTTATACCCCAGAACTATGAGCCACCATAGGATTGAGATGAATGGGCCCGAGGTCGAGATTGTGGTCACTAAGTTAAGGTTATACTCCCTGGCAAGAGTATAACGCTTCTCCCCAATGTGAGGCTTCTTCCTTAGGAGGACAAAACGTTGGACTCCATGTCAGCTCACATGGTTTATGTCGGTTAGAAGAACCTCCCAAAGCAGTCCTTACTCTACTTAAGATAAAAGTATATGTGTTGAGAGTTTGATTTCAAGATTTCCAAAGCTTTAAGTTTCAAAGTTTTGTAAGTACCAAAGTCTTATAATCTCTAAGTTTTAAAGAAGCGCCTTATTCTCCATAAGATATAAGTATAAGTTTTGAAAGCTATCGTTTTAAGATTTTACTTACTTACAATTTTGAGAATAAGATGGAGAATACAAATTTTAGAAGTAAATAGAATGACTCACGATATTTGTACTATATTCTTCTTTATACATGATTTATAAGATTCAGATTTTAGCTTTTACTCAAGCTATGTGAGTCATTTATATCAGCATGCAGATTTTCTATAAAGATTGATGATATTGTTTACTTATTGCATTGCACCCCTATATACTCAGTACATCCTCAAAGTGTAGATCCTCATATATGTCTATGTGATACATTGTTTCATAATGTAGGTACAAGTTCTAGTATGTGCAGTCAAAATCAGACAGTTGCAGATTCCAGCCAGCAGATGATGAGTCCTCCTATTTTGGGGACTTCAGTTAGATTCACTAATGTTCTTTACTTTCTTATTCTTATGTATTGATTAGTGATAGTTGGGGTCGCATCCTTGCTATCTATAGTCATTATTAGTAGAGGCTTCATAGACAGCCTGTAGAGTTAATGTATTCAGTTTTCATTGTAAAAGTAGAGTTATAATCCTGTGAATTCAGTTTTGTATTGATTAGATTTAGAAAAGAGTTATCTTCCGTTGATATTGTATAAATTTATTCATTTTATTCAGTTGCTTATGAGTTTGGAAGTAGAAGGGTTAGCTTGGGGCCACTTGTGACCCTAAGCACCGTGTGATATCTTAGGACCTATTTTTGGAGCGTTACATTGGGTCTCGAAACCAAAGTTGTAATTTAATACAGGTGTAGCAGATTTTGGGCCCAAAAATCCAAAACGATAGTTTAGAAAAGGTTATGGGCCAAAAACCCAATATGAAAATAGGGCAAAATCCCAAATGATTAAACTAAGACAGGTTGTGGACCGAAAGCCAATTAGATTAGGAAAGTTTCATTTGAGAGATTTGGTCCTAATACCCTAAGTTTTAATTTGAGAGATTTGCACAAATTGTTTCCTAATGATTTCTTTATAAAACAATCCCTTTTAAAGCTAGTCAAAAAGTTGTTTTCAAATAGTCCAGATAATTTCAAGTTAGCGGATACTCTTGGTGCCTTAACAACCTTCCAAGAGTATTAATAGGAATCACTTACTCGGAATTTTCAAACTTAAATGATTTTTGTTTGTTTTGAACTGTTTAAGTAATTTTCAAAGGTTTCTTGATTTTCCTAAATAAAATAAGTGGCGACTCTGTTTTCAAAATATTGAGTTTAAAAACTTTTTTGAAAGCATTCGAATTCGTAAAATTGCAAAAAGTCATGTTTTCTCCGCAAAACAAAAATGACAACTCCATTGGGGACAAAAACTTGATTCTAACCAAATATTTGAATTAAATTCTTTGACTAACTATTTGGGTTTGTAATATTTAAACTTTGTATGTGCTTATGTGTTTTAAAGTTTTTGTGAAGTTTAAATTATTCCATTTCATGGCATACTTCTCCATCTGAAATATATAATTTGTTTACAGTTTTGCGAATGTCCTGACCCTTATTGTTCAATTTCAAATAAAGTGTTGGGAATAAAATGGTTTATTGACACGTTAGGCATTCGATGACTATTTGTATTTACAAATCCAAGTTGTTCACCTGGGAACCTGGTCCAAGCCCACTCTAGACACCTAGGATAGAGTGAAATCAAAATCTACTTTTAGGCATGTGTAATACCCTGTACTTTCCTATCTCAGTTCAACTCTTATTGTACGAGAGTTCCTATATATAGCATTCAGTATACTTATAATTTTCTAGTTTAAGACCTATCAAGGTGTGGAAAATTCTATCAGCTATCCAACGATATAAATTTTTCCTTAATTTGATAACTGGGTAAGAAGTTATGGCGAATTTAGTTTCAGCCAATAGCCCAATGCGATTGCACTGCATCACGGTGGCAAGCCAAATGACAATCTTTAGTTTCTAGAGAATCACTATGATAGTACCATATCGCAATGAAGTTCCAGTTCCCAATTGACATTTTCTAGTGAAGCACCGCGATAAGCATCGCGTCGCGAAGGAGTGCCAGTTCACACTTGTCAATTTTTAGTGACGCAACGCGATACCACCGTGTTATGCCAAAGTGCATTTTTGCACTTGTCCATGGAAATACACTTTCAGCCAAATTCCAGTGGCTCACTGCGGTGGCACCGCGATGGCTAAAATTGAGATTTTCAGTAGCGAAAATTTAATTCTTTCTAAGGGCAGTTGGATCTTTTTCCATGACCCTAATCAGTCCAAAACACGAGATTAATTCCCTAATAGCCTAATTAATCATTAATTTTATTCAATTCCCTCAAATCAAGAACATTCTCTCTCAAATATAAAACCTAGCCTTCAATATTCAAGGTCAATTCCCAAGAAAAATTTCAAGAATCATCAAGAATTCAACTACTCAGGTATGTTAGGTGTTCGTCCTTGATTTTCCTTCCACCTTTAGAGTTCAAGAACCCTTTTTTCAAAAACTACAAATCCAGAAGCCAAGCCTTAAAATAAGACTTCATCTAACGACTCGTAGTCATCCGCAATGGGTCATTAAGAGAAATTCGTAGTCATAGCAGAAAAGACCTAAGATCTCAAGACCTAAGGTTATGACTCTGACTATGACTCATAACCAGTCGTAGGGTGGGTCGTAACGACTGGGAACCCAGAATTCCTGCACGTTTTAAAAATGGATTTTTGGTAAATTTCCATCCTTATATAACCCCCAAACCCACATCATTTAGGTTTCCCAAAGGGTTATATAAAAGGCTAAAATCTCCCAAATCCATCATTCAACCGTATTTCCACTTAGAGAAATAAAAAGGGTCAATTTTCTGTTTTCTCTAAGGCAACTAGAGTTCTTCAAGTTCAAGTCCAATTCCAAGAAATTCATCCAAGGCTTCTACATTCAGGCATGTGGGTATTCAATGAGGATATCCTTTCATCCTCATACCCAAATTATGATTTTTGTTCATGGATTTTATTATCTTTAAAAATAGGGTTTTACCCAAATTGTTACTCTAAGGTTAAATTCAATTCTACACGATGTATTTGTCACTCATGAGCATATTTTAATGATTATACATGATTTCTTAGGCCCGTAACAAATCATTCATGTTATTCTTAAATTCAAGCATGTTTTACATGATATTATTAAGATTTAAGCATATGATCAAGTTTTATGAGTTTTCCCTAATTTCTTCAAATTATTTTGTAATTAAACCATGAATACATGTTTTCCCATATGAATAACATTTTTCCATGTTTAAAAACATGAATTTCCTTATTATGATAGTTAAGTTTTTAGGCTTAAATTGTGGATTTCCTCTTAATGTCAGTTAATATTTTCATAAATAGAGCTGGTGGGTTATGAACACCCGATACCTAGAAAATCAGACATACATCAGTTTTTATGGTTTTGAATACTTTAGATTATATGCACTATTATTTTAAAAATACCATAACTTGATTATCACTTATCATTGTATGTACCAGTTTATGATTTTGTGTCTTTTAATTGGGAATAACACTTAGCACCGAGTGAACGTAAGGATGGCGAGTCCCCTGTCAGTTAGGTAGAGCTTTAATAGCAGTCCCTAAGTACCAAAACTACGTTTCCGCCATAGGTTATAAGGCGCCCCCCACTAGTAGAGACATGAAACCCTAGTTCTTCGAGATATTAGATTAGTGGATCCACACCATCCAATATTGGTACCCTTGGCAAGGTATCAATAGCCATCCAACTAGGGTTACAGTTTAGACCCCGATTTTGATTAGATTGGGGTATGTTGGTTGTAGTTAGTGCATATCTCACATAATCAGTACATTCCAAAGTACTAACCACATATATGTATCTATTGATACATTATTTCATGATGTAGGTACCAGATGTAGCCCACACATCAGGGTCAGACAGTTCATAGTTCCAGCCAGCATGTGATGAGTTCTCTTATTTTGAGGACTCAAGTTAGTTGCAGTTGTTGTATCATATTTCTTATTTGTATGTATTGATTTGGGATAGTTAATGTCATGTCCGACCTACCTATAGTTAGTATAGTAGAGGCTTCATAGATAGTCAGTTAGAGTCATTGTATGTAGTTTCATGTCATAACCCAAACCAGGGCCTGGCCGTGATGGGTATCTCAAGTCCGTTGTGGACCGAAGACCACCCCCTTTGCCTAGTCAAATAGAATGCTATACACCAACGGTAGCTGAATTCCAAACATATAAAAATATTGATAAAGACAAGCTCAAGAAGTCTAAGATACATCAACAACCAATACCTAGTCTATAGTAATCCAAAAGCCTCTAATCGAACCGAATAAAAAATCAATCCAAGTTGTGACATGCCCCTGATGATATCAAAAACAATTCAAAAAAAGTTTATCACCAATGAAACCAAAACCATGGAATGAAGCTCTTTCAGAGAATAGGAGCTCACCACTTAGAGATAACTATCGATAATCTTGAAATCCTATCACTATGCAGGAAAAGTAAAAGTGTCTCCGTATCCTACATCGCGTGGAGATACAACATCTAGAGGCGGTTAGTGGGTTGAGATCTAGCATGTAACTCAGGGATAAGGGGATAAAATAGTGCCACCATTCCAAAACCATTTCACATTCACACATACAAACATATAAATATATAAATATGTATATATATATATATGTATATATATACATATATATATATATGTACATATATGTATATATATATATATGTGCATATATATATAAAAGATACTAGGAGAAGGAACAAGATTTAGCATGAATTTTAAATCATTAGCTTGGACTATATAGCTTGACCATTATAAAACTACCTGCGGGCTATATGGGTCCAGTTGTCTCCCCCTGGTTGGTCCCAAGTGCATGTTAGCTGTACGTACCAAAAATATCATAAAAGCTCCAGGAATCCTCGTACTCTAATCCATACATGATGTATATATATGTAGTGTGACATAAGCACACGGTCATCAAGAGTAACCCTCACGTCGGCAAACGTGAGTTTCCAGTGTCAGCCCCTCGGGACCTCCACCTTCACGGCTAGTTACACAACCCCCTCTAAGTCCAATTAAAACATTTAAAAAATAACCCATATATTAGCTCAAGGAGTAAATTATTAAGGCATTATGAAGTGGTATCACCATACCAACAAAAACTTGCAAGCAAATATCATTAAGCCATAACTTGGGGGAATCCTTGTACCCCTGGACTCCATTATTAAATCAACTTGGGGGATTCCTCATACCCCGCAAGGTTTTTAAGAAAATCGTTCACTTGGAGGAATCCTTGTACCCCGTAAGGTTTTCAAGAAAATCATTCACTTAGGGGAATCCTTTTACCCCACAATATTTTCAAGAAAATATTCACTTGGAGGAATCCTTGTACCCCACAAGGTTTTCAAGATCATTCTTATACGTTAGCCATTTATCCAATGCATCTATTTTAAGAAAAATAGTCCAAGCCAAATGATTATTCACCTTCCAAAATCAATTATGCAAGTGGGTTGCGGTTTTTATAAATTTTAAATACCAAAATTCAATTATTTTGGGGAATCCTTGTACCCCTAGTTCCATTATTTACAAATTTGGGAAATCCTTGAACCCCTATTTCATTCACTATTCCCATGCACCCTAATGAGTTCACAAACCATCAATTCAAGTATAATTAATCCATAATAATCAAAGGAAAGGCATTTAACAAATTTCATCTAAAACCCTCAATCCATCATTCTAAACCCAACATCAAAACTATGTGAATATTAAACCAATTAATGAAATAATTAAAACACAAGTTTAGGGAGAGAGATACATGCCTTAATCTCCAAGAAATTTGAAGAAAAAATCATCCTTAGAGCCCTAGATGACAAATTTCTTGAAACCCTAGACTTGTCTTTGAATAGGGAATTTGGGAGAGTTTGAGAGAGTGTTTATGACTGATAAGTTTTGAAAATAATGCTCCAAAGGTGTTTTATGTATGTGGGGTCTAAGTAGGGAAAGAGGGAATTGACCATAATGCCCTAACTTAATTATGCTAAAAGTTACCGCCCAGTCATTACGGGTCACCTTACTACTCGTAACGACTGGCTACGAGTCGTTCCCTTAACTCATAGTCAAGATAGTGTCTCAAGGCATCCAAACGGTTAACCCTGCGAGTTCATTAGACGACTCATCAGGTAACCTTATGACTCGTAGTGTCCAAATCATTATCAACGCAGACTCGAGGGGTCCCTAAACTAGTTACTTTATGAGTCATAACCTACGAACTGTACACAAACCTTACGACTCATAATGTCCTAGTATAATGACCTGGGAACCTTCACTAGTCTACTTTCGAAAGAACACGATGACTCGTAAAGAGTCTATACAACTTGTATAGTCTCTGTCGTGATCAAGTCAAAGCGTTTGGGTAATAGACTGGTCACCTTACGACTTGCACATTACTACTCATTAGGAGTTTTCACGACTCATTACATTTAGTCATCACCAAGGAAGAAGCTAGGTCAGTCTTTACTAGGCACACTACAATTGGGATCTACGACTTGTATAGACAACTTATGACTCATAAGGTGAGTCGTTACTTATTCAGTAGGCTCAAAATTCAAGAAATTATCAAGGACCAAAAATCCAGGGTGTTACATTTTGGTTCCCTATTCTTTCAGATTTCAGTGTTGTAAACTTTGAATAGTTATGTATTGAAATAGCTTATCTCATAGTGATTATGCTTTTGTTCAGACAGCCTAGATTTTATATATGTTTTACATCAGTTGCTCAAGCATCATACCTATACATGGGTTAGTGTGGGATCACTTGTGGTTCTAAGAACCGAGTTACCACTGGGGTAGTTTTGGGTTCGTGACAGACGAGTTCTCATCCCTGAAGAAGCACCCTTAGTTGTAGGGGCTAATAAAGTGGTGACCGGGGACCTTATTAGCTTCTGTGGCAACCCTAGATGAAGGACAATATCATTGCATATGATCGGGATAAACACAATTAAAGCAGTAATTTCTCCTCTCCTCACAATAACCATGATGAAACATCCTACAACCATGGCAAGGTGGATAAGGTGGGGTTGACTATGCTCCACTAACCTGAAATTGAGCACCCTAGGACCATTGTTATACTAAAAATGCCGATAAGCTGAAGGCCTAGGATAAGGATCACTAGCTAATGAATAAAAATTTCCCCAAGTATTCTTCTTAGGCCATTTCATACCATTCTTTTATTGTTCTACTGATTTGCATCGATGCTCTGCATACTTAAACTTCTTGTTGTTCCTTTTCCCCATTTCTGCCTATTTCTTCTTCTCATCTTCTACATGTTTTATATAGACCATTAACCTCAATATATATATATATATATGTATATATATATATACATATATGTCATTATTCAACATAGAAGCCTTACAATCTAACACTAAGTCATGAGACAAACCCAAAGCAAACTTCCTCATCCAATACCTCATACTATATAAAAGCGCAGGAGTATAATGAGACAGTTGGGTGAAATTCAGTGCATACTCCTTAACAGTCATCTTACCCTACTACATATTCATAAAATCTGCATCTTTGGCTTCCCTCAACTCCTGAGGAAATAAATGATCAAGAAAAACACCTAAAAACTTATCCCATGTAACCAACTTAGCATCTTCACCCCTCAACTCTTCCTTCTCCTCATACCACTAATAAGCCACTTCCTTTAACTGCTAAGCTGCAAATTCAACTCTCTCTAAATCACTAGCATGTACCACCCTAAATATCTTCTCTATCTCATTAATAAACCCCTGAGAATCCTCCTCAACCTTAGAGCCAGTAAAGATTTTGGGTTCAGCATCATAAATTGTCCCACCCAAGTAACCTTAGATGAACTGGGAGTAGGACTAATATATCCGAGTAAGTAGGTGGATGGACTATCGAAACTCTACATTCAATATATCTCCTTACGTGGGTTGAGTATCACCAGCTCGAGGATCCCAAGGAGGACAGGTAGGGACCGGTGGAACCCCAAGTGAATAGTGCAGTCAAAAGTATGGTCCCTATACTGAGTTTATATTCCATGAGCAGGGAGAAATTCCTCCACACTTGCCCCAATTGGGACGGAGGTTCCAGCTGAGTTCCTATGACCATCAGATCTTTATGGAGGCATGATCTGAAATGCGATTAAGCCAGGAGTTAGAAAAGATTCAAGGTAACTAGACTATCTAGCATGAAATAGAGCATAAAAAGGAAAACATTCTTAAATGACTTGTATCTCCCCCCTTATAAGTATGGTACACTACACACCCATAAAAGAGACTCTACTCGACACGACTTTATGGACACCCAATGACCCCGAATCGTGCTTTGATACAAAGCTTGTCATAAATCGAACTAGGGCCTGACCGTAATGGACATCCCAGGCCAATCCTGACCAGAGATAACCCCCTTAGCCTTACCTCTAGAGACAAAGAATAATAAATATATTAAATAACGAAATCCAACCAAGATAATAAGGGAGATATATAAATCAAAAGATAGTTGAAAGTCAAAACCAAACTCACAATAATATCCTAACATTGTCAACGAAAGTATCTGATCCAAGAATACTGACCAAGCCAAGACAAGCCTCCAACTATGAAAAAAGGAATCCGACGATACTAGACTAATAAATAAAAACTAAGATAGAATTCAGGCCATCCAAAGAATGGAGGGCTCACTACTTCACAGCTGACCGACTAGGATATCGAACCACCTAATGCTGCACAGGGTCACAAAAAAAAGCCCTTAGAACCTACATCATGAAATAATGTAGCGTTCAAGGATGGTCAGTATAACGAGTACTGGCATGCAACCAAGGAAAATGATTAAATATATGCATTTATAAAAAATCAGTCATAAAACCCATGGAAAACAATTATACATATATATAAGATGTCATGATAGGGACATGAGACATGAAATACGATGATTTGAAAATTTAGTCCTGAACTGTGTAGTTCGTACTGACTTATAGGCACCCACGGGCTATAAGGGTTTGGCTCCTCGTGCCGGAAGAGCCCAGTTTATGTTAGTCGTATGTACCATAGAAATAGGGTAAAGTCACCAATTGTTAATTAGCCTTTCTAAAAATATACTGCGCAATCTAGCACATTGATCATAGCCCCCCAAAATCGGCAAACATGGTTTTCGATGTTGGCCCCCATGGGACTACACCTTCTCAATAAACTACACAATTCCCTTTAAGCCTAAATTAAATTAATTGCACATAATACCAACCATGAAGTCATTTATTAAGGCATTCCTAATATTGCCATACCAATAGACTTGCAAGCTAGTCCAATTATGACAAACCATAACCATTTAACCAATTTAACTCTAAATTCCATTTAAAATCCAAAACCATAGTGAAACGACCCAAATTAAGGCCTAGTCGTGTCGGGTGCCTCAATCCCAACCGGGACTGGAGACCACCCCCAATACCTAACCATAGCCACCCTACATCTGATATCGGATAAATTCCGATTATATAACATAACAACACGGAACAATCATAAATCAAATATAATTAAATGGTGCCAACCCTAATACCAATACCAATGCCAAGGTTGACACCAATACTGACACCGCCCATGTTAACCTAAAGTGGTCTCACAAAGCCTCTATCCAAAATCAAAACAATATCTTATCGGGACATGTACCCGACCATAGCAGAAAACCAATGTCTTTGAAATAACAAAAGTATGTGGAGAAGTCCATAACATGATATGGAGTCTTCCAGAGTATGGAAGCTCACCACTTCAATCCAACACAAACCAATCCCCGAAGCTAAGTTACTGAGCAGGAGGAGTAATATGGTCAGTTCCTACATTGCGTGGGGATATAGCGCCCGAAGATGGGTTAGTGGGTGAATGCTAGTATGTACTCAGGAGTAAGATTAAAATAATGCCAACATTTAAAGCCAAGCAAATAACCATATGCAATCACACGTATACATATATACATACATGTGTGTATATATATATAATCCATGCCGAGATAACCCGGTTTAGTATGAATTTAAAACCTTTAACTCGGGTTTATGTAGCTTTACTATAATAATCCACTCATGGGCTATATGGGTCCAGTGTTACCTCTTGAACGGGCCCCAGTGCATGTAGCCGTACAAACCAGATATATCATAGGGGTCGGGGACTCCCGTGTATCCTTCACACCCCATGACACATATATACAAGTATAAATTAGGGGATTCCCATGTATCCCACAAGAATATGGTCACCACGACCAATCCTCATGCCGACAAACATGAGTTTCTAGTATTCGTCCACTGGACTCACAGCTTCACGGTTAGCTATCACAACCTGCTATTATAGCCCAATTAAAACCATTAGAACACAACCAAACAACCTATTCAATATGTTAATTACCAAGGCATTATGTAGTGGTATCGTCATACCGACTATAGCTTGAAAGCAATGTCATTAGCCAACACTTAGGGAATTCCCATGTACCCTACATAATTTCCAGTTTACCAAAACCATGGCCACAAAGGCCTTACCAAGTCATTTAAAGACATTTAAACCAATATAGGTTCCATAACCGTACTATGCAATGCAATAGTTTCAATAAAAGTCAAACTTTGTGACAAAACCATTCTTATAGGCAAATTAACAACCATGTCTAGGGCATATTGTTTCTAAAACCAAAACAAAAACCAATTGACCATTCCCATGAAACCACATGTTCAATTCCACAATTTAACATTAAACCATAAGAAAAATATGGGAAAACAATATTCATCCATTAACAACCAAACCCCCCAACATACAATTCAAAACCAAATAATGCCCACATTTAAATCATGAAAACCATTCATTAAAACATGAATTTAGTTGAACTAACACTGAAGAAGGAGTAGCATGCCTTAGATACCAAAGAGTACTGAGAGAAACCACTCTTGTAAGCCCTAAATTAATTGTATTAGATAAACCCTAGCCTTTCTTGAACCAAGAGCCTTAAGAGAGATTTGAGAGTGTTTTAGGAGTGTTTTGATCTTTCAAAGTGTGTTACGAGAGGCTACTATGTCTTTTAAGATGTAAGGTCTTAAGGGTTTTTGGGTGGGAAATATCTAAAATTCCTCAGCTTAAAAGCTAAAAAATATGCACAAGAGGGTACGACTCACCCCCTCCCCCAACTCTTACACACGATATATGAGTGGTACCCACCACTCGTACCTTAGACAGAATGTTGGACTCCAATTTTGTCCAATTTACAACCATAAGGACAAACTCGTATCCAATCATACAATTGGTACGCACAAACCATACTCTAGGTAGCCTACCAAGGGCTGGATGCACTGAGAATCACATGAGTCCATAACCTATCTCATACCATCATCATATGACTAGTATAATGCCAACTCATACCTTAGATAGAAGGTAACCTATATCACACTGATTATCATATGACCAAGACCCCCTAAATCGTACCCACATCACACGACTAGTAAGCGTAAGTCATAGATATCCAAAGAGTTCAAAAATCAGGAAATCTCTATGGATAAAAAGCCAGGGTATTTCAATTCTCCCCCACTTGGATCATTCATCCTTGATTGATGGGATAAGGCATGACTAGCACGATTTAAACCCCAAACACCCCCTACTCCGACCTTTAACCAAGTTAGAAAACAAAGATGCAAAGAGATCAATATTTTCTTTAACTCAATTAGAAATCAAAGAGGTAATGGAGAACACATACCTTAAGCACAAATTTTTAGAGCAGAAAATATGAATGGATACTTGGATTTCATGTCCTCTTCCACTTCCTGATTAGTTTCTTCAATCTTGTGGTTTTTCCATAGAATTTTTACCAAAGCTACATCCTCGATGCGCAACCGATGAACTTGCCGATCCAAAATCTCAATTGGGATCTGTTCATAAGAAAAAGAATCTGAAATACAAATATCCTTGATAGGAACGATTTGAGATGGATCACCCACACATTTTCTCAACATAGAAACATGAAACACCGAGTGAATGGAGATCAAACTAGAAGGCAATTCCAAATCATAAGCAACCTTACCAACCCTTCTCAAGACTAAGTAAGGACCAATATATCGAGGATAGAGCTTCTCCTTCTTACCAAACTGCCTCACTTTCTTCATGGGAGATACCTTTAAGAACACCCTATCCATAACCTCAAACTCTATCTCTCTTTACCTCATATCTGCATAGGTCTTTTGGAAACTTTAGGCAGCCTTAAGTCTATCCCAAATCACCTTCACCTTCTCCATCTCTTGGTGAACTAAATCTGGGCCAAATCTCTGCCTCACTAACCTCAAACCACCCAATAGGAGACCTATACCTCTTACCATACAAGGCCTCAAATGGAGCCATCCCAATGCTAGAGTGGTAGCTATTATTATAAGCAAACTCCACAAGAGGTAAATGCTCAACCCAACTACCACCATAGTTAATCATATAAGCATGAAGTATTCCTCCAATGTCTGAATAGTCCTTTCTTACCTACCCATCCGACTGCGGGTAGAAAGCAGTACTCAGACTAACCTTAGTCCCCAACCCTTTCTAAAACGACTGTCAAAAGTGAGATGTGAACTGTGTACCACGATCAGATATGACAGAAACATACACCCGGTGCAACTTAACAATCTTGTGAAGATGCAACCTTACATAATCCTCAGCCAAGAAGTTAGTACTTACCGGCAAAAAGTGAACAGACTTTGTCATCTTATCCACGATGACTCAAATCGAATAATTGACTCCAACAATGAAGAAGTTCGGTGATGAAATATATGTTGATCACTTTCCACTTCCACTCTGGGAACACAGTTTCTTGATACAAACCTCCAGGCCTCATGTGCTCAACGTTCACTTGTTGACACGTCATACACTTCGCCATAAAATTAGCCATATCCTTCTTTAAATTGTTCCACTAATACATCTCCTTGAGGTCACGAAACCTTTTCATCAATCCAGGATAAACAACATAGCGCGACTCATACGCTTCAACCAAGATTCATTCTCACAACCCATCGACATTGGGAACGCATAATCTCTTTTGGTACCACAAAGTACCATCACCACTAATCTCAAAAGACATAACCCTATACCGACTAACATCACCCTTGATCCTCATCAAGATAGGATCTAACATTTATTTCTCCTTAATCTCAGCACCAATAGATGATTATGCCACTTTCTGAACGAACACTCCACCATTATCAGAATCCAAGCGACAAACACCAAGGTTATCCAAACAGTGAATATCCTTCACCAACTCCTGCTTCTCTTTATACATATAAGCTAGACACCCCATGGATAACCTACTAAGAGAATTAACAACCATATTAACTTTACCTGGATG
Organism: Capsicum annuum; assembly: GCF_002878395.1. Classification (NCBI taxonomy): domain Eukaryota; kingdom Viridiplantae; phylum Streptophyta; class Magnoliopsida; order Solanales; family Solanaceae; genus Capsicum; species Capsicum annuum. Next base: position 30,383,644 of record NC_061113.1, on the reverse strand, counting down.
ATAGTAAAAACTCATGTTGTAATCCTTAAGGAGATCGAGCCATCTCCTTTGCTTAAGGTTAAGCTTTTTCTGAGTAAGCACGTACTGCAGGCTCTTATAATTGGAAAAGAAATTCACATGAACTCCATACAAATAGTGATGCTAGATTTTTAATGAAAACACCAAAACCAATAGTTCTAAATCACAAGTTGGATAATTCCTCTCATGTACCTTAAACTACCCAGAGACACAAGTTATCAACTTACCATGCTCCATTAGACACACCCAATACCCACACGGGATGCATTACAATAAACCACAAACCCATCAGTCCCTTCAGGCTAAGTTAAAATTAGAGCCAAAGTTATCTTATCCTTTAGCTTCTCGAAACTACCCTCACAAGCATCGGACATGGGAACTTTACCTTCTTCTGAGTCAACTTAGTCAACGGGGGAGCTATACAAGAAAAACTCTTCACAAACCTCCTATAGTAGCCTGCTAAACCAAAATATATCCTAATATCAGTTGGAGTCCTGGGTCTGGGCCACTTCTTAACTACTGCAACCTTCTGTAGATCTATAATGATCCCCTCACTAGAAATGATATGACCTAGAAAAGTGACAACATTCAACCAAAATTCACATTTAAAAAACTTGGCATATAACTGTTGCTCTTTCAGAGTTTGCAATACAACACAAAGGTGATTGGAATGATCCACCTCACTCTTAGAGTACACCAGAATATCGTCTATGATCACAATGATGAACAAGTCCAAAAACTAATGGAAAACTCTATTCATCAAATCCATGAATGTCGTTGGGGCATTGATCAACCCAAAATACTAACCAGAAACTTAAAATGCCCATATCGGATATGGAAGACAGTCTTACGGATATCCACCTCCCTAATATTTAGCTGATGATATTCAAACCAAAGGTCAATTTTGGAGAAAAACTTAGCACCCTACAACTGATTAAACAAATCATCTATTCTCGAAAGAGGATACTTATTCTTTATCGTTACCTTATTAAACTGCCGATAATCAATATACATCCGAAGGGAACCATCCCTCTTACGCACGAATAACATTGGTGCACCCCATGGAGACACACTAGGATGGATGAATCCCTTATCTAAAGTATCATTTAATTGCTCCTTAAGATCCTTCAATTCAGCCAGAGCCATTCGATATAGAAGAATAGAAATTAGATGAGTGTCCAAAACAAGATCAATCCCAAACTCAATCTCCCTATCAGGAGAAACACCAGGAAGGTCATTCGGTAAGACCTCAGGAAATTAGTTTACCACAGGGACGAAATGCAAAGAAGGACCCTCTGAGTTACAATCTTTAACTCAGACTCGATGATAGAGACACCCCTTAGAGATCAACCTTCGAGCTCTAAGATACGATATGAATTTCCCCTTAAGAGCTTGGGAACCACCCTCCCACTCAATAACCAGCTCATTAGAAAATTTAAAGATGACCTTATGGGTCCGGCAGTATAAGGACACATAGCATGAATGCAACTAATCCATCCCCAATATGACATCAAAATCCACCATATCTAATTTAAAAAAATCCACCAAATTCTATTTACTACCAGTAGATACCACAAACCCCCTATAAATATTTTTAGTAATCACAGAGTCACCTACCAAAGAAAAAAATAGAAAAAGGGTTTGAAACACACTCCAAAATAAAACCAAAATGTACAACCACAAATAGAGTCACATAAGAGAGAGTAGACCCCAAATCAAGTAAACAGTACTCATCATGAGAAAATAAAAGAGTTTCAACATACCATTCACGACATTTGGCGATGCCTTAGACTCTTGTCAGGTAATGAGAGCATAAAGATGATTCTGATAAGTGTTAGAGATAGATGGTGCACCTTTTGGTGCCGAAGCTGAAGAAGAGGCAACAAGAACCTTGTTTTCCCCAGAGGCAGCCTTACCAACAAGACAGTTTCTAAGCATATGCCTGGCTAACCACAGTTAAAGCACTTATCCCTTCCCTCATCATAAAAACCCCTATGCAATCTACCACAAAGCCAATCGGGCGAATATGATTGAGCTGATTGAGCCTCACTAGCCTGAGATTGGGAAACCTGTGCCACAAAGTTATTGCCACCATAGAAATATCTATTACCTAACGACTTTGGGTAATGAGCACTAGCCGTCGAGTAAGATCCAGAGTTGCCCCACTTTTTCTTGGGCGACTTTCCACCATCCCTGCCACTCCACTGCTGGCCACCACCCTACCTAGAGAACCTAAACTTCTTGTCCAGCCTCTTCCCTATCTAAACTTACTTCTTCTTTTCTTCCTCTACCTGGTGCATGTATACCACTAACCTGGAGATATCCATGTCCTTGATTAATAAGGTTGCTTTACTTTTAAGGATCAACTCACGAGATTATCCCAAAGAAAGCTTTCTCATCCTCGTCCTCATACCAGAAACCAACTCCGAAGCATATCGCGATAACTGGTGAAACTTTAAGGTATACTCCTTGACTGACATCTTACCCAGTTTTAAATTAACAAACTCTTCTATTTTTGCTTCTATCAACTCCTGAGGAAAAAAGTATTCCACAAAAACATTAGAAAAATCCTCCTACAAGTATGACTCAGCACTATCACCCCTTGATTGCTCCTATTCCTCGTACCATTGGTACACCACATCTTTTAGCTAGTAGGCGGTAAACTCCATGCCCTCCATATTCATGGCAGGCATAACTCAGAAAATCTTTTCCATTTCATTCATAAAACCTTAAGGATCTTTCTCCACCTTATCACCCATAAAGGTTGGAGAGTAAACCTCATAAACTTGCCAACCCTTGTGGCCTTAGGAACACCACGCTCAGATTGAATAGCTGATAACTATACCAATATATAAATGGACTGAAAAAGCTCAGCGTTCCTCACTTTATCCTGAGGAGTTTAAGATGTACTAGAGGGAATCAGTGGAACTCTAGAACCATTCAAAACTAGACCTCTAGACTGGATATGGATCCCATGAGTAGAGTGTATCCTATCAACATTATCCCCAGTTGGGACAGAGGATTTTCTGTGAACTTTAGATCGTCGAGGCATGATATAAAATATGAAAAAAAAGAATTAGAGAAGAATTTAGGACACAGACTCCATAGCTTGAAAACAGAACATAGGAATGAGAAACACTCCTAAATGACTTATACCCTCTCCCTTATGAGTATGGCGCACTACACACCCTTAAAAGAGACTCTAATCAACACGACTTTGTGGACTCCCAATTGACCATAAACCTAGGGCTCTGATACCAATTTGATATGACCCGAACCAGGGCCTAGTCGCGTCAGGTGCCTCAAGCCCAACCGGGACTGGATACCACCCCTAATAACTAACCATAATGAATTCTGATTATATAACATAACAAGATGGAACAATCATAAATCAAATACAGTCAAACAGTGTCAGCCCTAATACTAATACCAATGCTAAAGCTGACACCAATACTAACACCGCCCATGTCAACCCAAAGTAGTCTCATAAAGCCACTATCAAAAATAAAAACAACATCTGATCGGGACATGCCCCCGACCATAGCCAAAATTCAAAGTCTAAGAAATGACAAAAGTATGTAGAGAAGTCCATAACATGAAATGGAGTCTTTTGGAGTATGAAAGATCACCACTTCAATAAGATATAAAGTTGTCCTCGAATCTAAGTTACTGAGCAGGGGAGGAGTATGGCCCATACCTGCATTACGTGGGGATATAGCGCCCGAAGACAAATTAGCAAATGAACGCTAGTATGTACTATGGAGTAAGGATAAAATAATGCCAACATTTAATACTAAGAAAATAGCCATATGCAATCACATCCATCCATCCATACATACCTACATGTATATATATATGTAATCAATGTCAGAAAATAGAACTAAATTTTGTATGTATTTAAAACCTATAACTTGGGTTTGTGTTTCTTTATCGTCATAATCCACCCGCTGGCTATATGGGTCCAATATTACCCCCTGAACAGGCCCAGTACATGTAGCCGTATAAACTAGAGATATCATAGGGTTCGGGGATTACCGTGTACCATTCACCTTCCATGATACATATATACAAGTGTAACTTAGGGGATTCCCATGTATCCTACAAGAATATGGTCACCACGACCAACCTTTATGTCGGAAAACATGAGTTTCTAGTATTCGTCCATTGGACTCACACCTTCATGGTTAGCTATCACAACCCGCTGTTATTTCCCAATTAAAACCATTAGAACAAAGCCAAACCACTAATTCCATATGTTAATTACCAAGGCATTATGTAGTGGTATCACCATACCGACTATAGCTTGCAAGCAGTGTCATTAGCCAACACTTAGGGGATTTCCATGTGCCCCACATGATTTCTAATTTACCAAAACCATGCCTACCAAGGCCTTACTAAGTCATTTAAAACCATTTAAACTAATATAGGTTCCATAACCATATTATTCAATGCAATAACTTCAATAAAAGTCAAACTATGTGACAAAATCATTCTTATAGGTGTTTTAACAAACATGTTAAGGGCATATGGTTTCCAGAACCAATTAATAATTCCCATGAAACTACATGTTCAATTCCATAATTTTAACATAAAAACCATAAGAAAAACATGGAAAAATAATATTCATTCATTAACAACCCAAACACCCAACATACAATTCAAAACCAAACAATAACCCCAATTAAATCATGAAAACCATTAATTAAAATATGAATTTAGTTGAACTAAAAATGAGGGGAGTAACATGCCTTAGATACCAAAGAGTACGGAGAAAAACGACCCTTGTAAGCCCTGAATTTATTGTATTAGAGAAACTCTAGCCTTTATTGAACCAAGAGCCCTGAGAGAGATTTGAGAGTGTTTTAGGAGTGTTTTGATCTTTCAAAGTGTGTTGTGAGAGGCTACTATATGTTTTAAGATGTGGGGTCTTATGGATTTTAGGGTGGGAAATATCTAAAATATCCTCAGCTTAAAAGCTCAAAAATGTGTGCAGGAGGGTACGACTCCCCCTAACTCGTATACATAATATATGAGTTGTACCCACCATTTGTACCCTAGACAGAATGTTGAACTCAAATCCTGTCCAACATACAACCACAAGGACCAACTTGTATCTAATCATACGATTGTTACCCATAAACCGTACCCTAGACAGACTACTAAGGGTTTGCCACACTTAGAATAATACGAGTCCATAACCTATCTCTTTCCATCATCATATGACTAGTATGATGCCCCCTCATACCTTGGATAAAATAAAACCTAGATCGCACTGATTATTATGCGACCAAGGCCCCCAAACCGTACCCACATCATACGACTAGAAAACCTAAGTCGCATGATGTCCAGAGAGTTCAAAACTCAGAAAATCTCTAAGGATCAAGACCAGAGTGTTTCACATATCCCCAAGGGCATTCCAAAACCTCTTTATATTTTTACCATTTAATGTAATGCAACATTTCAAATGATGAGTTAAACTATGTGAAATCCTTGTTTAAAGAAAAATTAGCAATGTGGGTTGAGGCTCATATCAATAACACAATACAAAATCCTTAAACATTGTGAAAAAATAAATTATCAATTCAATCATAATCAAGAGACACAAATTCAGTCCACAATCCATAATTTAAACCATGAATAAACCATAAAAAACAAGGGAAAACAATAGTGTTCAACAACCAAAAACCCTCAATCCTAGTTTGATCAAACATTCATAAACATTCAAATACCAAGTAAATTAATGAAATAATTCAATACTTAGAACTGAGAGTGTCCAATATGCCAGAATAACAAAAGAATTTAGAGAGAAATTAGAGTTCAAAAGCCCGTAAGACTGAATTATTTTGTGTTTCTTGACTTGGGAGTTGGAGAGGTGAATAGAAATGTTAAAGATTGATAACTGATGGCCAATTGGGTTTAAAAGATATTTTAAGTTGTTTAATGGGGAAAAGAATCAAAAGGCCCTTGACCCAAATTAAAACAAATGAAACTGATCGATTTGTGCCCAGCAGCGTGGCACGCCGCTATCGCGGAGGCCTAAGGGCATGTCACGCCCTTATCGTGGGGTGTAGGAAGCATGCCACACCCTTATCATGGACCCTCACTGGTTCAGGGTCCCTAAATGACCTCGAACTCTTTTCAAAAATTTCAAAACTTTTCCAATCATCCCTTTAACGTACCTTATCATAAATTAAGTAAACAATTATCATTAAATATGACGGATAGTCCAAAATAAATTAGTCATGAATTTATGGGGTCTTATAATTTCTCAAGCAATGTTACCATGTTAAATCCCAATATTGATGTGAGGCGTGATTGGACCGGATGCCGCGAGCTAACATAGTGATGATAATAATAATAAAGAAACTAATGATGAAGTGATATAAAGTGACATGTACTTGAAAAAGTGATATTGTGGACTTACTTGCTATATGTTGGTCGACATGCTTTATTTATACTTGTTGTAATTATAGCTTACCCGATTGGCTAGTTACCATTCTTCAATGTTATAAGATAGTGTTTGATTATTAGATCGAAAGTTTAGTGTGAATTGTCTATGATCACTCGATTGATCGTATAAATATGGATAGTGAAAAAGGTGATGCAAATAAAGGGGTGATAGTGATGGTTTACTATTGGATTATGGTGGATGGCGTGAATTAATGAGACTATACTATAATAGTGGTTAGTATAATCTCGTTAATAGAGTTGGGGAATTGTAAAATTATACAGGCAGAGTGGTATAATGTTATTACAGCCTTAATTGAATTATATTCCATTTAAGATGTCATAATTTATTTTCTTTGATTCTATTTTATAATTATATGGACTAACACTGGTCTGTCGATGATGCCTACCAGTATGTGTGTTTGTACTGACTCTACTCTTCTATAATCCTTCTTGGGATGTAGACTGGATATAGGTTAGTTTGTAGTTACTAGATGGATAGTGATATTCAGCACTAACTTCTCCACTTCCCTGGCATATATTAGAGTCTTTGTGTTATTTATTTTATTATCAGTCTAGTTTACAATAGATAGTTCTTGTACATATCAAACCAAGTCTTGAAATGGTAAAGGAAAGTTGTAAGAAGTTTTAAAAAAAGTTTATTTATTGATATTTAATTTACTTTGTTATATTTAATCTAGTATTTTCTTAAAAACAGAAGTCTTCCACATATTTTTAGTTGGGTAATGAGGGTTCTCCGAACTACATAGGATAGCATAGATACCCGCACGGTCTGTTATTTTGGGCCGTCACACTCTTTCACCATGGAAGGCTTCCTATCAAATTATACCTTAATAGAATAGGTATCAATGTTAATACCCTCTGCCATTTCAGTGAAAACTGTTGAATATTAAACAAAAAAACTGATGGAAAATATGATGGAAAATCAGAGAACTAATCCTTTATTGATGTAAATAGCCTGTATATATAAGCTTACAAACATATAAGCAAGTCATTGCTTATTACTAGGACTCAACTTACTCCTAACTAATAACTAATAGACCTGCAATTTGACTGAAACAAAAACACTAAAAAAATAACAAACAATTCAAAGCTTATCTAAACAAATTATTAATGACTTAAGACAAAGAAAATATGGAGATAAACAAATAACCATGTCTTTCATATTCTGGTATTGATATCTTCAATACTCCTCCTCAACACCAGCTTCTTCTTTATTCACCCCGCCAAGCTGATGATAACATCTTACAAACTTATTGCCACTCAAGCCTTTTGTAAATAAATCTACAGCTTGGTCTTCCGTTCTAATGTGCTTTAATTCAATTTCCTCTTGCAAGACTTTCTCTCGGATAAAATGGTAATACACCTCCACATGCTTAGTTCTAGCATGAAAAACTGAATTCTCTGCCAAACGTATTGCTGATAAGTTATCACAATACAGAGGAATTGGATACATCACTTGTTGATGCAACTTCTTTAACAGTTGCATAAGCCAACTGCTTTCTTGAGCTGCCACCACTGCTGCTCAGTACTCTGCTTCAGTGGTTGACAGAGAAACTGTTGGTTGTCTTTTGCTACACCAAGAAATTGCTCCTGACCCAAGCATGAAAACATACGCGGTAGTTGATCGTCGAGTATCATGGTCACCTGCATAGTCAGTATCACAGTAACCAACTAGTTTACAACCTTCACCTTTTTTGTAAAAAAATACCATAGCCTAGCATATTTTTCACATATTTCAGAATTCGGCGAATTGCTTCCAAGTAAGGTTTCTTCAAATGTTGTATGTATCGACTCATCATACCGACTGGAAAAGAGATGTCTGATCTTGTTAAAGTTAAGTAAATAATACTTCCTAGCAACTGTCGGTACATTGTAGCATCTTCTAAATCTTTCCCTTCAGGAGCACATATTTTAGAGTTTGGCTCTATTGGCGTTGAGATTGGCTTACACTTAAGCATTCCGAACTTCTTTATCAAATCTCTGGAATACTTTTGCTGATGGAGAAATATTATTTCTTGAGAGTAACTACCTCTATACCAAGAAAATGCTTGAGCTGTCCAAGTTAATTCATTTGGAAATGAACTGACAAGTTTTCCTTAGTTTGAAAATTTTCTTCTTCATAATCTCCTGTGATGATTAAATCATCCACATATACCATTACAGTAGATATTTTCTCTTCTTTAGCTTTGACGAACAAGCTAGCATCTGCACTAGTCACCAAATACCCACTATGAGTAAGAAATTCAGCAATTTTACTATACCAGGCCCTCGGTGCTTGTTGTAATCCATAAAGCGCCTTTCATAGCTTACACACATACTCAGGGTAATCTTGATTTTGAAAGCCAATTGGCTGATCCATGTAGATCTCCCAATCCAGCTCCCCATGCAAAAATACATTCTTCACGTCCATTTACCACAAATTCTAATTTTTACAAGCTGCAAGTGCTAATATGACTCGTACAGTTGTAATCTTTGCAACTGGACTAACGGTTTCATCATAATCTAGTCTATATTGTTGAGAAAATCCATGATCCACTAAACGATCCTTATGCCTTTCGATTGACCCATTTGCTCGATGCTTTATCTTGAACACCCACTTGCAAGATATCGGATTCACATCACTTGATTTTGGTACAAGCTCCCAAGTCTGATTCTGTTTTAGTGCTGTCATTTCTTCTTTCATAGCTTTATTCCACTTCTGATCTTGAGATGCTTCTTCAAATGTCTCAGGCTCATTTGCACCTTTTTCCTCCACTATTGTGGCATTAGCATACTTTGGATTTGGCTTTCTGAATCTTGTTGATTTTTTTAGCTGAGTTGGTGTTTCCACTCCACTAGGTTCAACTTGTTCACATGGTTGTTGATACACACCAGTTTTCCAGGGACATTGGGCTACACCTTCTTCGACATTGTCTTCGTCATCTACAAATTTTGCTTCTCCTAAACCCAATTAGATTTGAGAAGATTGTACCACATCTTTAAGAACATCTGATTCTAGAAGTACTTCCTTGTCTGATGACTACCATGAAAAATATTCATCGAACACCACATTTTGGGATGTGTAACACTTTCGGATTGTCGGGTCACAACATCAACACCCTTTTCTTTGACTATTATATCCTACAAAAATATATCTGACAGCCTTCTTTTCTATTTTTCTACGTAAATGATCAGGTACAAATACATAGCAAACACATCCAAAAACTCAAAAATAACTAACAAAAGGTTTCATATTCCATATTTTTTTGAAAGGTGAAATAAAACATAACCTTTGTTGAGGAAGCCTGTTGATCACAAATGCAGCCGTCCTCATTGCTTCTGCCCAAAAATGTCCTGGTATGTTCTTCGCGTGAAGCATGCTTTGACAAATTTATGCCAGGTACCTGTTCTTCCTTTCTACTATGCCATTCTGTTATGGAGTGCTAGCACATGTGAACTGATGATGTATTCAGATTTCTTGAAGGAAATCACAGAACTTGTCTGAGGTATACTCTTCCCCATTATCACTGCGTAGATAACAAACTCTTTTGCCAACTTCCGCTTCTTCTACCTTCTTAAATTCTTTAAACTTTGAAAAAGTTTTAGATTTTTCTTTCATAAAGTAAATCCACATATACCTTGAGAAGTCATCAATAAAAGTCACCATGTACTTCATCCCACCTATGGAAGCTTGTTTCACAGGCCCAAACACATCGGAGTGCACCAACTCCAATGGTTCTCTTGCTTGAAAGTGGGATTCTTCAAAAGGCAGTTGATGTGTTTTTCCATACTGGCAGCCTGCAAATACTGTGTCTTTTCTCACTTCAAGTTGTGGAAGTCCCTTCAACATCAACCTACCCAGCCGCATGTGCCACACGTCTGCTATTTCATTTTTTTTCATCTTGTCTATATATGCAACTTCTGTCGACATTACATAAACTGATTCCAACCTTTGACCTTTCATCATTGGTTCTTCTATAATCTCCAGGTCCTGATAGATCTTTACATTTTGTGGTCCAAATAGAACAAAATGTCCAGAAGATGTTAACTGTGCCACAAAGAGAATATTTTTCTTCATACCTGGGACACGGTAAACATTTTGGAGCGGTACCTCAATATCACTATGTTGAGGAGAAACTATTGTATTACCAATCTGAGCTATCGGTAACTTTGAGTTGTTCGTCGTTACAACTACCCTGCTGCCCTTATACTCTGACAAGTGATGCAGCTTTTCTTTGTCCCCCATCATATGATTTGAGCATCTCGAGTCGGCAATCCAATCCATCTCGTAATCAATTGTCTTTGTCATTGTAATGAGAGCCAATTCTTCTTTTTCTATAGCAAAGAATACATCTGCATCCTACTCTTCTTCACTATTTAATGTAGCAGCATTGCTCTCAATAGTCTTTTTCTTTGACCAACAATCTTTTGCCATATGACCTCTTTTTCCACAATTGTAACACTTCCCTAGAAACTTCTTACGTCTTGATTCTGCGAAGCTCCTCCTGCACGAACACTCTCTCCGCCTTTATGACTTCTTGCCATATCATTATTCTTCTTGGATGTACCAGTGGTATGCTAATTGGAATTCCACCTGCCTTGATTGGCATAGAGTGCCCTTCTTCCTTCTTCAACGAGACTTCTCCCATTTGCTTAGTTAAGGCTTCTTGACCAGCTAACAAATTTTTGAATTCTACTAGCGACGGTTGAACTTTCCATCCTTGTATGGCAGCAATGAAGCTCCTAAATTCTGGCTTCAAGCCATGAATGATGATGTGGTTCACCCTAGTATCACCAATAGGAGCCTCCGGATCCAACTCAGAAATCTCCCGGCATAGCGACTTTACTTTATGAAAGTACTGTGAGATCATCATGTCGCATTGTGACACTGACAGCAACTCAGACTCTAAGAGTTGGAGCTTCGTATCATTCTTCTTGGAGAACAGCTTGGCGAACGTATCCCAAGCTTCCTGTGGAGTTTTGGCATCACGTGTTTGCTCTAGTACATCTTCTTTGACTGTGGTCTTCAAGGCAAACATTACTTTACCCGCTTTGATTCTCTATTTTCGTAAGATACCATTCGTGTCTTCAGCTTCTGGAGACATAACCTCATTTCCGTTTACTACTTCCCACAAGTTTTGGTCTTGCAAGTACGACATCATGCATGTAGACCAAGAATTGTAGTTTTGGTTGTTGAGTTTCTTGATTCCACCAGCTACTTGAAGATCACCCATCTTGACAGCACCTAGAAGAACCTGGATTTGATACTAGATGTTGAATATTAAACAAAAAAGTTGCAGAAAATTTGATGGAAAATCAGAGAACTAATCCTTTATTGATGCAAATAGCCTGTATATATAGACTTACAAACGTATAAGCAAGTCATTGCTTATTATTAGGACTCAACTTACTCCTAACCAATAACTAATAGACCTACAATTTGACTTAAACAAAAACACTAAAAAAAAATAACTAACAATTCAAAGCTTATCTAAACAAATTATTAATGACTTAAGACAAAGAAAATATGGAGATAAACAAATAACCATGTTTTTCATATTCTGGTGTTGATATCTTCAATAAAAACTCACCAGAAGATGTCAACCACATCTTCTTCTCTTCCCCTAATGCGCTTAGGTTATGGGACAAAATACTCCCTACCACCAACTGCGACCACATCCTCAACAACTGCATCCCGGCAACTGGAAGGAGTGGTGGAAGAATCACAGACACAAAGCTTTAGTAACCATTTGCTGGGACACCCTTCTACCCTACTATTTATGGTTTACTTGGATCACTAGAAACAATAATCTCTTCAATAAGAAGAGGGATCCCATCCCTCTTAAATACATAATTGCCCAGGCTATGAGCTCATCATTCACGACCATACTCTCCCTCGCAGTAGTGCCACAGTTGATGTCAAATGGGTCCACACTAGCAAGGGCATCTTCAAGCTTAACATTGATGGTGCTTTAAGCATAACCCAGGACTAGGGGGAATAGAAGAGGTATTTAGAAACAATGATAGACACTAGGTAATGGATTCAATGAGAGTATTTCCCTCACCACTCCAATTATGGCAGAATTTAGGATCTTCCGGCCTTATTATAGCAGTTGAACATCACTACCTTGATCCCCTTGTAATTGACAGTGACTCGATTGAATTAGGCACCATGCTTACTAAAGGTAATTCAATTTATGCAAATATAATCACTGAGTGCAGGTCATTAATCAGTGCATTGGTGCATCCACCAGTGCAAAACATCTTTAGGGAGGCGAATGGTGTAGCAGATTGTCTACCCAAGCATGCAGCTAGGATTAGCACTTTCGAGCCACCTACCTTGTTACCCTTTCCACCAGCAGCTGCCCAGGAGGCAATCGACATAGACAATTCAGACACTATTTTTGTTACACGCATTAAACTCTCTACTATTGACCTACCTGTCCGGGGTGTGGTCCAGGATTCTAATCCTACTTTTGGTACGATTGGGGACTCATTCTTCTTGTTAAACACTAAACATATGCTATGAAGTATCCGATTTACCAAAAAAAATAAGATCAAGAAAGAAGATGTAGGTTAGTTTGGAGACTATTTTGGCGAGTGAACAATGACAAAAAAGAATCTATTTTGTGTGATTTACAATAGTTTTGGAAGATCATTTAGTCGGACGTTATTATGTTATAACTAACTGTACTATATAATACTTTCAAGTTTTACATAGCGGGAGATTTGATTAGTTTACAGTTTAAACACTTTCTTTTTTTAAGAAAAGAATGAAAATCAGTTCCAAGTATGTTTCATGCTTCCTCTTTTTCTGTTTGGAAAAATTCATATAAAATGATCACTTAAACAAGCTCACTTATATATTTTTATGACCACATGGAAATAAATTGAGTAGTTAGTTTAACATCCGTCCTAAAGTATACACAAGCAATCTTTTACATTTTCAACCATATTTGCAAAAGATGCAATAGACAACAGCAACAATAATAGTATAGCCTGTATAATTCTAATATTTATAAATATTTAGTTAATATTTCAGTAACTATACAAACTTTGAGCAAACGTCACTCATTTATATGAACCTGCACTCGACAAGCTGGATCCTCCATTGGGTGTATAATAATATTTTGTTAACATGATCCTTAAAAACATGACCACATGTCAGACTTTGTTCTAATACTATATTGCACTGGCAAATTGAATGAAGAAACTTTCTAGTTTTCTAAGTGTTAACAAACTCTAGTTATTTCCAGATCATTTTGTGTTAACAATTTGAAGAAATAGTAGTACATCTTCTTTGAGAAACCTTATGCTTCTCCCAATTATGTCTCATTATAGAAGAGAACGACTTTGCTTTGACCAAGACGTTTGTTGAGCATATGAATTTTCCAAAATGTAGATAGACCAGAAGAGGGAATAGAAGGGATATTAATAGGAATATAAGGGCACCTATGCCCATTAGTTTCAAATTAATCAACCATAATTAGAGGATAATAAGTTACTTGAAAGACACGTGTCATTCATTGTTTGGTTCGTTACAACTATCGGGTACGTGTATGGATATACATGATCAATGATTGCTCATATGAGACATACTTCGAGAGGGAACCCATGATTTGAAAATAGTGGGTGTACCATTATCTTTAATTAAGTCATGTTAATTATCAACTACCTAATTTGACATACAATTCTTTTAAATTTAAAATTTGCAAAATATTATTAACAAAGTATAAATTTCAAAATGATCAAATATCATTAACTTAGTGGTAATATAACAAAAGTAGACCATTTTCAAAATGATCAAATATCATTAACTTAGTGGTAATATAACAAAAGTAGACCATCCTTTCATATTAGACATTGACGCATTTTCATATTCTGAAAACGATCAATGATTGCATCGTTGTTTATATCTACAAATATATCCTTCTTTCTCAATATAATAAATTAAACAATCACTTAAAACCTAGATCCGGTTGACAAGGCCCTTGTTGAATATAGTGTCTTCTTACTTGATCTCGTATCGTAGAGTCATATTCATGAATTGATTTTCTTTCTTCGGGATCGGATTTAAGTGAATTCACATCAAATTCTTTATAAGACGGAGAGAATTGTCTTTAAAACTAGAATTTGGTTGAGGAGAATAATATCTACCAATTTCAATTCACAAGAATCAATTCCTACAAAATAAAATTTTCATTAAAAATATAAGTAAACATAACATTACTAATTGGGAAATCACACCCCTCCTTCCATAGGTTGCAATTAGAATTTTGAAAAAATATTAATACTTTAAATTGAGAAATAAAAAAAAATATCTTATTTTATCTATTGTCATTTCAACTAAAAAGTATGTTAATATCCATGAGCATCTAATTTTTATCTAGTAATGTAGAAACAAAATAGATGATTCATGAGTAAGGAAAAAAGTAATAATAGTAAAGAATTTACGATAGGCTATCGTCCATAACCACAAAATTATGAAGAATAAAGGTAATGTAGGGATGCAACTTGGATGAAAGAAAAAATTGTTTGGAGAGGCTTTTGGGTTTGCAAAAAGGGTAATATTTTAGGGATTTGGGGGAATACACCAATGTTGTTTGGGCTTGGCAGCTTAGGGATTGGGGAATTGTGTGTTAAAATTTAATTTAAATTGAGGTGGGGCCAGATGAGGAGGAACAATTAAAGGCTATATAAATAACATAGCTCTCCAGCCCCCACCAGCAATCGTACCCGTGATGTCGAGTTCCGAAGGATGCTCAACTTTAAGTCTCGAACCAGTGCACCAAGAGAAGTTTTGTTATTGCGGGTGCACTATTTAATATATTAACGTTGTATTAGGGTATCTATACCTATATCTATATCTATATATATAAATTTTTACAAAGTTACCGGGTGCACGTACACCCTCACGATGCCACGTGGGTCCGCCTCTAATACTTCCATTGATTATCATCATTCAATGTTTCGCAACAACGTACTACATGCATGATATGTATATATTTGTGTATTAACTTTTCCATTAGCAATAATTAAATAATATCCATCATCACCTCATTTTTTCATCCAACTATTGAAAATTAGTATAGTGATGTAAGCACGAGTGCAAATAAGTATTTAATGAATAGTCATGGGCAGGGTGGGGTAATATTGTGGCGAGGGAAGGTTCCCAGCTCTAAATCTGTACGCCCCACCTTTCCGCCCCTTATTAGATCTACAGGCAATAATTGGTCAAGGAACAAACTGTGGGGTTTCATGAACAGGAAATTTATTTTCTTTCCACTAGAGTTTTGTGGAGGTAACATCGTATTATTTGAAAGAGTAACGTAACATCTTACAACAACATATCCAGTATAATTTCAAAATTGCGGTCTGGATTATGTAACACCTTCATTTTAGAGAAAACTGAGTTTAGCAACAAAACTAGGATTTGTATACAGGAATTAGCTTGTCCTAATGTTCCCTACTTGGAAAATTGCAATGTTCGTCAAGTTTTTTCCCTTTAAGAAGTTGGCATACCAAAATGCAGAAAGTTTCGGATACCTTGTTAATTCTTTATTATCCAAATCTACGTAGTAGAATCCATAGCTCGATACATAGCCCCCAAGTAACTCCAAACCATCTAAGGACCAGGCGAAATACCCTCTTGTATCCGATCCGTTCCTGCATTATTATGGTGAGTTTTAAGTCTAACCATTGACAATGTATGTAATTTAAATATTAATAAACATGGCAACAAACTTGTTATAGTAGGTTTGTGAAAATATTAAAGTAGATTTTTTGGAATCATAGATTTCTAGTTAAGTCTCTAGAATAGTCTAGTGAAATTTCTAGGATAATCATGTTGAAGAAACATCTAGTTATTTAGTTAATTCTAATTAGAAGAATTTAGAAAGGAATAATGTAGTCTATTTGATATTTATATTTAGGAAAGATCTAGAGGATGCTAGATATTTGAGGGAGATATTTGTATAAGAACACTCTAGATTTGTAGTATCTAGAATCATCCCTACATAAGTATAACTAAGGGATGACATTAGACATTTGTAATCATCCAGAAAAATAGAAAACACTCAAAAAGTTTCAGTTTCTCCTTCTTCACTGCAGTTTTTTTTGTAGCAATTTACAGCTGCATCATTTTCACTGTTTCAACTTGTTGTTTTCCAATCTCTCTTCCCCTTTGTTTGACATGGTATCAGAGCCCATTTCTTACGGAATCTGAATCTACTTTTTGTTGATAGACCCATCTTATTTTTAGCTACTTCTCTTGGATCTATTTGCTGGAAAACATAGCACCAGAAAATCAACCAACAACGGGTCCTCCGATTTTCTCGGGGAAGAATTATCATATTTGGGCCATTATAATAAAGGCTTATTTGAAAGCTCTCAACTTATGGGATGTCGTTGAGAAAGGAGAACCTGTTGTCCAGACATTGAGAGACAATCCAATTCTCAATGATATCAAAAAGTATGATGAGTTGGTGACTAGATCTCCAAGAGCTCTCATTTGCATACATTCAAGCTTTACAGAAGTGATGTTTACAAGGATAATGGCTTATGAGACAGCCAAAGAAGCCTGGGATACGCTAAAGAAAGAGTTTGAAGGCAGCAATAGAGTTAAGTCTGTTAAGGTTTTAACTTTGAAGAGGGAGTTTCAGCTCTTGAAGATGAAGGATTCGGATAGCGTGAAAGAATACTCTTCCAAGCTGATGGATATCGTGAACTAAATAAGGATACTTGGTGAAAAATTTCCAGATCAGAGGAAGCTGGATGCATAAAAGGGAAAGGTGTCTTTATGGAAGATAGCATCTCTACTAACAAGGAATTCCGTAGTAGAGATACTGAACATTTTTTAGCCTTTTTGAGTTTGTGAATAGCCAAGAAAAACTGCAGGGAGTGCTCTAGGAGAAAACTTATCAGATTTCTTCATACATGTGACATAGCCAAGACAACTAAACACATTCATATGAAACAAGTTAGGACCATGACCAAAGATTATCTCATTGGGGGGACTGACCTTTAAGAACTGAAGAAGGTAGTTTATTGATCATATACATAGCAGTTGTGACACATTTTCCCCAAAATTTAAGAGGTACTCTATCTTGAAACCTAAGAGATCTTGCAACCTCCAGAATATACCTATGCCTTCTATCAGCTATGCTATTTTTTTTAGGGGTGTAAACACAAGAGCTTTGATGGATAATACCGAGAGACTGGAGTAGTGTAGACATCTGAGAGTTGAAGAACTCACACCCATTATCAGTTCTAAAATACTTGATTGAGCAAGAATAAACATTATGGATTATGGCAAAGAAACTTTTAATAGCAGCAATCACATCAGACTTAGTAGGCAACAAGAATAACCATGTATATCTTAAATGATCATCAACTAAAGTAAGAAAATATTGTTTTCCATCATGAGTTGGGACTCTATAAGGACCCCATATAACTCCATGAATAGTGTGGAAACAACAAGGTGCCACAGAATTACTCAAAGAAAATGGTAATCTTGTCTGCTTTACCAAGGGACAAACAATACATTCTTTTACTCTAGTATCACTCAATATATGATTTAAGCTACTTATTTTCTGCAAAGTATTTAGAGGGACATGCCCTAGTCTTCTATGCCACAATACGGAATCCTGTTGTTTATTCATCACAGAAGCTTGAGTGACTCTTGTAACACCTTTAGTCTTATCTTGAACATCAATTCTGTTTCCAGTTGTTATCACATATAGCCCGTCATCTTCTTTACCAATCCCCTTCACCTGACCACTTAAGAGATCCTAAAATATACAAAAATCAAGATAGAACAACACAACCCATCTCAACTCTTTAGTCAACTTAGAGACAGACAACAAATTATAGTTGAATTCAAGAATGTGCATAACATTTGTTATTTTTTTCCCTTGAAGAATGCAAGCTGATCCTACATGTTTCACATAGGCTATACTATCTGTTGGTAAGTATACTCTACCATCTTTGATACTTTCAATGATTTTAGGATTTGTGAGAAGGTTGAGGGTATTAACAATATGGATGGAGGCACCCGGGTCAACTATCCATTTTTGGGTGGTATTAAACACACCACCAGCTACAACAGAAATTGTCATACCTGCTGTCATAGGGGAATCAGTAGTATCTGCTCTTTTTCCAAGCAATTGAAGAAGTTGATTGTACTGGTCTTGAGTGAATTAAGGAATGTTGGACATGAGCCCATTAACACTAGGACCAGGGTGCATTTGAGAAGTACCTGCAGGGTAAGTACTTGCTTGGTTTGCACCTAAACTACTAGAAGTACCAGGTGAGTAGCAAGCTGCATTACTAGATATATTGTTAGCACCAAACCTCTTCTTCTATTTGTAGTCATTGGGATATCCATGCAGTTTATAATAATGATCTCTAGTATGACCTTTAAAGTGACAAAAATCACAATATAGATGATTCTTCTTAAGTTTGTAATTAGAACCATAGCCTGTGGCTCCATTACTTCCACTATAACCACCAATTTTCTGAGAGTTGTTACTCCTATTACTTAAGCCAGAGGCATCATTAAAGCCATAGCCAAGCATATGCATACTTTTTCCTTTACTGTTAGTGAGTAAAGCTGCATTCTGAGTAAAACCATAGGTAGGAACAAGTACATCCTTGCCTTTCACACTAGATAGAAGAGTTGTACCCTCACTCAGATCAGACACATGATACTGAGTCATGTTCCTTCTACTCTCTTCAGAGATAATCATAGAGTAAGCTTTGTTAATAGATGGAATAAGAGACATATTTAAGATCTGATTGCTTGACTGAGAATAAGACTCATTTAGTCCCATTAAAAACTGCTATAACCTTTGGCACTCAAAATGTTTAACATATTTCCTGGACTCAGCACAATTACAACCAGGACATAGCATAAAAGCATCAAATTCTATCCAAAACTCTTTAAGTTTGGAGAAATATGCAGAGACCGAAGAAATGCCTTGAGTTAAAGTGGCAATTTCTTTATGCAAAAACAGAATTCGAGAGCCATTCACTTTATCAAATCGCTCTTGTAGATCTACCCAAACTTTATGAGCACTCGAGGCATACACCATACCATACAACAATTCAGCACTAACAGAGTTCATAATCCAAGATAGAATAATTGCATTACAATTTTTCCATAACTCATGAAGAGACGAAGGAAAACTCTCCTTAGGATGTCTACCATCAACAAAACCTAGCTTACTTTTTCCTAATAAGTTGATTCACATAGTGCTACTCCACAATGTATAATTCTCAGGTCCAGTTAGCTTAACAGAGATTAAAGAGCTACCTGGTGTATTAGATGGTTGTAGGTACAGAGGATGATATTAATCCACTGTTTGCATTGTAGCAGAACCATTATTAATTGGAATTTCAGTCTCATTGCTGGGTTCACCTCTATTTGTTGCCATGAATGGAATCTATACAGCTCAAACTAACCTTTTCGAAGAGTAAATAACAGGTGTTCGACAAAAATTCAATGTAAAATGGAGTAGAGGATCAAAAAAATGGTAGTATAAAATTAAAATCTAGAAGGAAAAGTAGAAATTTAGATGAGAGAAAGCTTGGCGATCGATTGTACAGGCTCTGATACAATGATGAATTATGAGGTATATGCTTATAGAGTAAGCTCCACTAAGATGATAGAGAACTATTGAGAGAAATATTAACTGCCTCTTATTCATTTATCTGAGAAAATCAATGAAAACAGTATTTGTACATTGCTATTTATATACAAAACTCTAGTGCTAATGCTTACACTCCTAACTATCAAACTACTCAGCCAATATGGTTAATTTAGCTGTGTACAGCTGGTGTTCCAGCTTAACTAACTCTAACAACCTGTACAGCTAACTACAGTGACAACTATCACTATTAACTTCCTTTGTAACTAACTTCAACAGTTTAAGTAGCAGGATGTATAATCTCGAAACGTCACATACGAATTTATATTAGAGGCCTAACCTGATCTGCTACAAATGCCTCAACTGCAGAAACCAAAAATAAGATAAAATTAGCGAGCTCATTGATGTCACCTAAATCCATCATAAGCAAATAAAGCAATAGACTAAAAAAATAACATTAGGGAGCTCATTTTCGCCAAACAAAGGGGGGAAATCTAAAGGACTTGAAAAACCTTGGAAGTGAACCTTAGTTCTGTTGGCCCATTTTGAAAAGATAATTTAAAGGAAATGAACCTAAGTTCAGAGATTGAGTTAGCTAACGGTTAGAATATGAGAGGGTGATCTCATTTAGTAAGCACGGATTTCATACATGAAAACTCTGCTTCTACATCAGCACCAAAGTCCCTGCTATACTTTTCAATGTTGGAAGGCTTGTCCTTAACATAGACAGTAGTATAATGGTTTAGGCCTATGAAGTCAACTGATCCCTTGACTAGCTTAGCTTCATATTTGGTGAAGGTTGGAATTCTTGTCCCATCAGCTTTCTTCATTATAGAGGGATAGTCTCCGAATACGAAAGGATTCATAATCCTGCGGGGAGAGTTGGAAAAGGAATATCCGGTAAACAAATATTTTACTTGGAAAAGGGAGTAACAAGAAATTATAAGAGTAATGCTACGACTACTAATAGGGAATGAAAAAAATTTACTTGCAAAGACAGGATAAAATATTTCCACTGAAAGTGTAATGAAATTTTGTAAGAATGCTGCATTTAATGCTGTGGAAGGTTACTTGCCTTAATTTACAGGTTACTAGTACTTCTATCTTAAATGACCAGATAGAGTAAGAAACTTTTACACTATCAGTATATAGAAGTAAACTCTGATTGATGTGGCTGTTAGCCAAGGGTTTACATGTGTGACAAATATACTAATTAGCAAATGAAATTCTGAAACTTACCAACCAGTATAAAATTCATTGGCTTTATGTGCTGCAATTACATCAGCCGTTGCATTTGTATATGGAACGCACCACAAACCATATATACTAAATCCCACGAAACCACGTTGAGTGGACTGCATTGCAAAATTTTGCTGTCATTAGTGAAGTCGTTCGCGCAGAAGGAAAATAATACAGATGAAAGACAATAAGAATAACAGGGGATGTTCAAGCTATAACGTCAGGATAATCAAAGACTAAAACTCTTAAATCATTAAGATTTCAGTAATAACTAATAATACAGATGAAAAATATTTAAGTGACTTGTTCGATTTCAGATTGAAATCTTTGAATCGTACCTTGTAATTTCTCTGGTATAATTTCATTGCAGATGAATGTGCAAGCAACGTGTTATGAACAACCATATAAGGGTCGGCAGATGAATTTCCAATAGAACAATTAACTCCAAAAGGCGGGGAACAGCGTCCTGGAGGGGTGAAGCTATTATCATAACCTCCAATAGCATACATATTGCCCTCATTAATGGTTGTCCAGTGCATCACTCTGTCACCAAATTCCTTGAAGCATACCTCTGCATACACGGTGAAGTCCTTCCTACAGTTAATTGAAAATTCTAGTGTTGAAGTTAATCATATCCGAGTGGCCTGATAATAAAACTGATATATGAGTAAGCAAGGTTAAAATACACTATCAGCATACACAATCTTTCGACTTAACCACCCCCCATATTCATCTTCAAGTGCCTGTGGTAGATCATTCTGAAATAGAGTGACATGTGGTTGAATACCTGCAACATTAAAAGATACGAAAGACTTTTTATAGTGTACTCCTCAGAGGATCTTAGAAATGTACTCAAATTTCCAAATGTTGGTGTGCACACAAAGAAATTTAGTTATGACCGTGGCTGATAAGTGCATCAATGTAATTGTTGTAAAATTGTAAACCCTTTGGGTTTATAGGTCCTCTTCCACCTGAAAAGAGAACAAACACGGCATAAAAGGGACGGAAATAAAGCAAAAAATACGGTGTTCTCGTGTAGTATTAAAAGCTTAAACCAACCAGGAATAAGTCTAGACCATGAGATAGAAAACCTGTAGGCTTCTAAGCCTGTGTCAACCATGAGTTGGACATCATCCTGCAGCAAAAATTTGATGAACTCAAATTGCCTTCCCTTGTGAAAAACCTGATTGAACTTAAGCTCTACCAACTCTTTACAAGATGTAAAGAACAAACCACTTCTTGAAAACCATAAACCACAAATAAGAAGACACTTAGAGGTACCCAATCTGCTTTTACATGAGCCAAGGGTCTATCAGAAACAATCTCTCTATCTCCCAAGGTAGGGGTAAGGTCAATGTACACACTACCCTCCCCAAACCCCAACTATGGGATTACACTAGTTATTGTTGTTGTTGTTGTTAGTACCCAAACCTAAGATTATGCAAATGCTTGAAGGACGTAAGATCAATTTTAAGATGTGTAAACAAATATGATTCAAGTGTAAGGCTTAAAAGAGCCAGAGCTCAATGCTTTCTTATTCAGATAAGGAAATTGAAAGATAGAAGTCGTACATGTTCTACATACATTGCAGTTCTGTAAAATAAAATAACCAAGAAGTTCATCTGATTCTACATCTATAATTTGCTCATTATAGTTGTCCATTTTATCACTATTACATATCAATCAAACTTCTACGCAGACAACACTCTCCTTTAACTATTGACGGAATCTAATATAGTTATGTCAAGTTAATTTATAGCAGTCAGTGGGAAGTAAATGAATCAGATTAAAACGGAGTGATTGTATACACCTTGTATTTGTGTTACAGATCACATGCTATGTCTCCATTGGCTCCACCATAATGACCTGGAAGCAAAAACTTGAAATATCATATAACAATCTGCATTAGTCTAACTCACTTAAATTTCCTGACAAAGAGATTTTAAATTTCTAAAGAAAGAAATGTTCCAATATATAAATGATTAAGTCCAGAAATAGTATATCCCCTTGTCAAATGTACGACTATCAGTAGTAGTCAATGTTGTCAAAGGCACACTTAAAGTGAGCTTAAGCCCCAAAGCAAGGCTCAAAATGTGTTGAGCACTTCGCCTCGCTTTCTGTGCCTTTCAGTCTCATCATCAAGGTTACGTTCTAAGACAAACTTTTCCATGCCAATGAGACTCTTATTGATAGGTGACACTAAACAATTAATATATCATTTTTTCCTAATTTGTTTATTCATATGCTTGTCATTCATACTTATGATTATTAGTCTTTGACTGAACATATATATTTGTGTTTTTCTTCCTTTGCACTTTTTTCACTAAAGTTCACGCTTTATTTGTGCTTTGCGCTTATAGTTCCAATAGATATTAGAGTATTTTTGCGCATGGTATACTATGCTGACAAGTCCACAAGGTCAATTAGGACAAGATGAACAATATATGTCATGTGTTGGGCTGACAAACTATCACTTAGCTCCCATATGGCCATAGATTTTACAGTTGAAAGTTGAAACTTAAAAGTTTTTAAGTTTTTGAAGTTGTGATTTTTGGAACTTGAAATTGTGTTTGGAGTTATATTTTCCTTGGAAAATTTTTGAAATTTTGTTAGTGAAAGTCAAGTTTCTCTCTAAAACTAATTAAATGTCATGGCCAAACAGACATTTCAAAATAAATTTTCAAAATCAGATCCATCCATGGCAACATTAGCTTAGTTTCAAGATTATTGGGCCAGAAAGAGAGACAAACCAGCATGAGCAAAATTGTCCCAAATGCTAGGGGTCCATCCATCTTCAAATGCTGCCCCTTCAAACTGTTTTATTCAAATATAACCAATCAAAGAATGACCATTCAATTTTGAGCAATTACAAACAGATTAGTACTGGCTTTATCCCAATTTTTGTGACACACTCTTGTTTTTAGTTTGTCCTTAAAAGAATGTTATATTTCTATAGTTAGAAACCAATTCACTTTAAAATTTCTATTTAATCTTAATAAATGATTTATAACTGAAAAAAATAGATAAGGAACGTTTTAGAACCTCAAATTTCAAAAATCTTGTTTTTTTCCTTAAACTTAGTGCCAAATCAAACGTGTCAAGTAAATTCGGACAAAGAGAGTAAAAAGGAAAAGAAAAAAGCTTTTAAACTGACTTGATAGGCCGAAGTTCCAGCACCAAAAACAAAGCCAGGAGGGAAGTCACCTCTGCTGTAATTGTTTGTACAAAAGACTATCACCAGTAAACACTGGATAGTATCAAGCAGGAGCGAAAAACAGAAATTGGATTGCAGATTTCGGAGCATCATATTTTAAACTATTGAACACACTTTTTTTAAAAAAGAAACAATTTGAAGTGTATGATAATTGATAGGGACATTATATTGAGGAAGCAGATTTTGGGAAAACATGTTCATCCGTAATCCATTATTATCTTTCTATAAAGGATAAGGTTTTGATGACACTTTCTAACTTGCGAATTGTAATCCACCTTATTGCAGAGTCTCTTTATTTTTGGTAATGAACCAATTGCCATTAATCCCATAAATGTCATCATACAATCTTAGAAGAACCACATCCCAAAAGTCATCTTTATTTTTGGTAATGAAGCAATTGCCATAAGTTCCATAAATGTCATCATACAATCTTAGAAGAACAACATCCCAAAAGTCATCACACTCTAGATAGCTTTCAATTTACTTGTGCAGGTAGCTCTTCCTAGATAGCCCTTTTCAGGTCAGATGCTCAAACGCCTCCATGACATGATGGGCACAAATACCATTGATACAACTTAGGAGAATCACACTCAAAAGCTAACAATTAAGTTGAGAGAATCCGGGGTTATATAAGCCCCACGTCAACTCTCCATTTAACCGATGTAGAACTCAAGTCCCATGTCTGCGCTAGGATAATAACATGTCACGATATGAAAATCCTTGCTTAACTTAATTAATAATATTAAATTTAAAATCTAAATTATGAAAAAAAAGATCCAATTAGAAATATTTTCTTTTAAAATAAGCACTACAAATCACGAATTAAAATTAATTGTGACCCCAATACCTATACGGCTACCAATCCCTGGTCGGAAACCCATGGAAGTAGGATCGCATTATTAGATTTTAGTGCTTAGATGTTACCCTTAAAATTAATTGTGACCCCAATACCTATATTGCGTTGCATGAATTGAAGGAATAAACTTGCTAATTTTTAAGATAGCAAAGTCTAGATATTTCCAGACCATTTTGTGTTGCCAATTTGAAGAAATAGTAATACATCTTCTTTCAGAAAAAAACTTACATTAGCTTCTCCCAATTATGTCTCATAAAAGAACAGAACGACTTGTTTTGACTAAGACTTCTGTTGATCATATGAATTTTCAGCAGGGACATATTTTTAATAGGAATAAAGAGTTAATATCCTAGATGGTCACACAACTAAACATTCTTCACTCAAAAAGTCGCTCAACTTTGGTTGTTACCTCAAAAGTCACTCAATTATATGTGTTTTACTTACAAAGTAACGCAACCTATTTAATTGAGAGTCCGGATCAGGAATGGGTTCTTGATCGAGAGTCGAGGTCAGAATCGAGTTTCCGATCGAGAGTCTAGAGTCAGTCTCGATTCGGAGTCGAGTTAGTGTTGGGAGTCAGGGTCGGGGTTGGTCCTGAGTTGGTAGTTAGGACTTGGGTATAGGTCGGGAGTTTGGGTTTGAAATAAGAGTTGGCGTCGTGGTTGGGAGATGAGAACCCAGTTCGGGGCTAGGAGCCGAAGTTGGGTCTTTAGTCAAGATCAGGGTTGATATCAAGGTTGGGTATCGAGTCGGGCGTTGAGGTCGGGATCATAATCAAATCTCGACTTGCGAGTCAGGATTGAAAGCCAGGGTTGGATCTCGAGTTGAAAGTTGTGACCTTGGTCGGGGTTGGGGTCGAGATCGAGAGTTGAGTTTGGATCAAGAGTTGGGTCTCGAGTCCTAGGTCTCAATCGAATTGGGGTCTGGTTCGAGATGGGGTCTCGTGTTAGTATCGAAAGTCGAAGACTTGAGGTCGAGATTAGGGTTGGGTTCCAGGTGAGGACTCGGGACCTAGTTCAGGATCGAGATCAGAAGTCAGGTACTGCGTCGGGGTCGAGTTAGAGTGAAGATTGGGATCATGGTTTGGTCCTAGGTTCAGAGTGGAGTCAGGAGTCGGGATTGAAAATCGGTTTTCGAATAGAAAGAATTGAAGAGCTTTCTATTCTTAACTATTTTCGTAGACTTAACTATTATGACAAACATACATTTTTTCTAGTAAATAATTGTGGATAACAAAAGCTCTTTCAATAGAAAATCTCTAGTGCAAAGTTGCAAGGAGAACATTATTTATTACTAGTAGAATAGCACAAAGAGGAAATCTGATCATTTTTTCTCTCTTCTTTTTTAGGATAAACAAGCTTTCGCCGTGAGCTTTTACTTCTTCTGAGACTTGAGTTCTTCAACTCTCTTTTCAGTATCCTTCAATGCTTTCCCATATATGCGTATCAACTGCAAAAATGACAATGATTTTAATCCGATTTGCACAAAATGATTTGATGTAAACATTAGATATAAATAATTTCTTATTGCTAGTTATTTTGCAAAAATTAATCCAAAGAAACCAAAATTCAAATCACTATCGGAAATTGAGTTTACTAGAGACTAATTCACCACATAAAGTGTGAAAATGAGTCGATTCCAGAATTTCGCAACAAAAACCCTTAAAACTAATGGTGACGAATTAAATTAAAGGAGTCACCTCGAAAATGTCAGCATGGAAAACCATATTTTTTGCGGTGAATATAAATGTGACACCAAGTTCTTAACATATTTCCTTTTTCTTATCCAAAAGATCTTGTAATATTTACATGAAATGAATATGCATTGTAGCAAAATATTGGGTCGGATGATATATATGTGACCACGTATATTTGAAAAGTCTGGATGCATGTTTGATCAAATTTTTAGAATTCTTTTATTTTGAGAAGTATCTTTGGAGAGCATCAGTTTGTATTGGACTAATGATTTTGAAAAATACTTTTCCAAATAGAGCAACTAGTCTTTGAAGAAGAAAATTATAAAACAACTTATGCTTTTGGGAAGAAATCATTTTTCTCAACTTGTGAAAAATAACTTACGTTATTACTTAAAAACATTATTTTCCTCTCTAAAAGTTTAATCAATGTACCTTAACTCTATAAAATAAGCACTTTCTAAAAACATACTTCCTCCGTTTAAAAAAGAATGACCTACTTTCCTTTTTAGTCCGTTTACAAAAGAATGACCCCTTTCCTTTTTAGCAACTTTTTAATTTTAATTTTCTACATGGCATGTTTAAGACCACAAGATTGAAGGGCATTTTGGTATATTTGACATATCTTTAATTTAACACCACAAGATTCAAAAATCTTCGTTATTTTCTTAAACTCCGTGCCAAGTCAAACTAGGTCATTCTTTTTTAAACGGAGGGAATATATATTTCGGCCTTACAAAAATTTGGCCAAACAAGATATACTTTAAGCACTACTAGTAGTTGTTCTAACAAAAAACGTTCCTAGGCAACACTAATTTGTCGTAGTTCTACCAAAAATGTGTTCCTAATTTGTCTGCCTCCGCAACTTCATAGGCAACCAAAAGAGGAACGACTAGATATTGTATTGTAATTTCATAAACGAGGTCTAGAAAAAAAAGGTTGTATGCAGATTTTACCCCTATCTTATACAGGTGGAGAGGTTATTCTAATACACCCTCGATTAAAGGCATATTGCATACTAAAAAACATCTTAAAATATTATAACAAATGTAAAGTGATATTACCTCATCAAGTTCTTCAAGACTCAAGGTAAATGGTGGAGCCATATTTACATGATCACCAGTGGAACTTACCAACATCCCGTACTTAGCACATTGTGCTCCAAAATATGTACCGACAGCTTAATTGAACAAAGAATGAACAATTAATTAATTTGCAAAATATAATTGAACTTTGAAATTAACTTGATTGGAAAGAGAAGAAAAAGAAAAGGAAAAACCTACCCCATTCATATGGAAAGGGATCATTAGGAGATTTATTGTTCACAAACTCTGTAGAAAGTGCCAAACCAGTTCCCCTTATCTTTATTTAAAAAAAAAAAAAAAGTAAGAAGAAAATTTGTTAAAATAGATAAATATTGAGTTTAAATTTTATACATTGATAGTATAAAAGATATTTATATAGTCAAGTCACTAAAATTTAGGGGCGAAGCATATTATTCTTATCAAAGGAAAGTCAATTCATGACTATTTTTTTGCTTGTAAACTACTATGTAGATAGGTTAGTGTTTTTTTTAATGTATACATAATCATATTAAATAATACTTCTTAGTATATTTATTTCTTCACATTCCAAATTTCCTTAATAAAAATTTTAGTTCCAATACTCCAAAAAGTTAAAAGTTAATTTTAGGTAGAGATAAGCATTCAGTACCTCCTGAACAATAATCAAAGTTGGTACGACACACTCTAACTTCACAAGGGTCCTATTACCCTCCTGGACTCAATTTTAGCATATTTTTGTCTTCTTTTTATACTGACATGATACTTTTATTATATAAAATGAAATCAACGTCAAAGATGTCACGTCAGCTAAGAAGGTTGACAAAAGGTGTCACGTCATCTTAAAAGGAAGGTAAAAATGCGCTAAAATTTAGTTCAAGAGAATAATAAAACCTCTATAAAATTAAAGTGCATCCTAATAAATTTAATCATACTTAAGAAGTACCAGATACTTTACTCTTTCAGGGAGTACTATTTTATAGCATTAATGATAAGTGCTAACACAGAATAAATACATAAATAATCTATTACAAACAAACTGAAAGTGTAATAATGATAAACAAACTTCGTGGTAGTATCTACGTATATAACTTAAATGCATTTAAAAAATTATTGTACCTCCCCAATTATGGGACTGTCGGCGAATGCTTTCAAACCTTCTTGAAACTTTTGTGATATTTTGTTCACCACCTCAGTAATATTTCTTTCCCTGAAAAAATAATTTAAATATTTTAAGTGAACCGACGATTAAAAAATATTCAAAAATAAAATCATTTACAAGGAAAATAAATCTTTCCACTGGTTGTGTAACTAGGAATATAAAACACCTTTAGTCCTTTAGTTATTAGTAAATTCTAACTTTTCCCTTGTGTTAACTGATTAATTAAGCACATTAAATCTTAATTAATTGAATTGATACATTTTAATAATTCTGCTTGTTACTTTTTAAATTTTTACAGTGTTATCCTGCTTAATTACCTCTCTCTAATGTAAAATTTGCATTATTATTCAATATAAAGATAATATTCTAAAAATAGTTTGAATATAACTTATTTTTTTCATAAAGAAAGCAAAAGAAAAAAAGGTTACGTACTTATAGATCTTCAATGCTTCCAATGCAACTGCGCACGCAACAGGGTGTCCGGAATAAGTAAATCCATGGCAAAAGGCACCTAATTACAATAAAAGAAATTCAAAATATAAATAAATGAATATTATATTAAATATGTCATTATTGTTGTTATATAAATAAATGAATACAAAAAATAAATTAAAAATAATTGTGAACAATTAGGTTTAAAAAATGTCTAATTAAATTAATATTATATGCTCACCAATTTTATTGCTTTCAGAAAGGATGACACTAGAAATTTTCTGGCTTACAAGGACAGCGGCAATTGGCATATATCCAGAAGAAAGTGCCTAAAAGAACATAATTAAAGAGGAAAAATCAATATCTATACAACATAAGTTATGTGTATACTTTTTAAATAATCTGACTCTATAAATATTGCATACATTTTTTGGGGTTTCCAAGATATCCTCACAGCCGGCACCGTGAGACTAATTCTCCGTTTCATGGTTAGCGCACTAAGCGATAGGGAACTGGCCATAGAGTTTCCTCCATTCACCACCAGAGGTGGGGATCGAACCCCCAACCTCTTGCTTAAGGGGTGAGGTGTTGAACCACCACACTAACCCTTGTGGTTAATAGTGCATACATTGTCAATGCACACATTTGAACCTCTTCTAATTGGAAGTTTAAATTTTATTGCGCTCGTCATGTAATCAAATGCTATCCATACCAGTTTACGTATTATATAATTATATATACATCTCTTTATAAATATTATTTGATAGTATAGCTAAAATGGATAATTAATTTGTTATATCAATTTAAATTCACTGATGATGCAATAAAAAATTGCACTATTAGTATATTCAAGTTAAATCCTCAATTAATTTTATAACTTAAAATACTGTTGTCTATAGGTATTCTGTCACAACACATTAAAACATGCTGATACATTAAAAAGAATTAGGATTATAAATGTATAGAAATTAAATTCAAGCTACAATTTGCGTTGATTGGCCATAGTTATTAGTATATTCAAGTTAAATCCTCAATTAATTTTATAACTTAAAATACTGTAGTCTATAGGTATTTTGTCACAACACATTAAAACAAGCTGATACATAAAAAAGAATTAGGATTATAAATGTATAGAAATTAAATTCATGCTACAATTTGCATTGATTGGCCATAGTTATATAATGTACCTTTGCTACAGAGACAAGATCAGGTTTAATGTTGTATTTATCACTGCCAAACATTGTCCCAAGTCTTCCAAATCCACATACCACCTCATCCGCGATAAAAAGAATGTCATGTTTCCTTAAAATAGCTTGAACCTAAAAATAAATATGAAAGTTATTTTTCCAATTCCAAATTGATATTTCTTTTTGTTAAAATGAATATTGAGTGACTAAAACACTCTTGTAGTTATTTACATAAAATATAATGTAAAAAGTATCTTTAGCTTAAAAAAAAAAAAAAAAAAAAAAAAAAAAAAGAAAGATAAAAAAAAAAAAAAAAAAAAAAAAAAAACAGAGAGAGGACCAAAGCGGGAGTTAGGATTTTAATTAGGGCATAGAATTTCAAACAGTACCAAAAATACTAGGGAAAAATAATATTTTAAAATGTCAAATAAAAATGTTTTTACTCTAACAAGTCATAGAGGGCTACTCACTAGTCACTACTCTATCGTTTCAATTAATATGACAATCTTTTTTTTATTAGTTAATATCAGAAAAAATGACATCTTTCTATATTTAATAGTAATATAAATTAAAAATGTTTATTTTTAGTCAAAAATTTTAAAAATCTTAATTTATTTCTTAGACTTTGTATTCGGTTAAATACTATCACATAAATTGAGATGAAGTGGCTAATAAACAAACCTTATCAAAATATGTTGCGGGAGGAAGTATTACACCTGCTGCTCCTAGGACTGGTTCGGCAATGAAAGCAGCTACCTACGTGAATACACGTAAATATATGTGATCGTAGGTACTTAATAAAATGATAAAATAATATTATGTAAAAATAATATATATTGAATTAATTATTAATATGCTCATAACTAAAATAGAGGGTTGTCATTGACAATTTGCCCATTTAGCCCAATAACATATCCCACATTTGTGTGACCAAAATAGTTCATAATTTGTTTGCTACTATAGTAGATGTGTGAATTTATAATTTGAATATTATAGAACTTCTGTTGCAATTCATTTAATTTACTGAATTCTAAATTAACTATTCGTATTTATCTAATAATTTATCATGGCACTTACGTAAAATTAAGCCAACTCCAATCCTCATGCGCTACATTTGCTTCTAATTTATTTTTATGGATGGATTTAAAGGATCCGTTATGAATTCATGTTAATTTAATAATTTTTACTCAAATTTTATACATGTATTAAGAAATTTATTAATTAAGTAAATATAAATATTCAATTATAAATCCTGTTATTATTGTAATATTGAATCGCTATAATTTTTTTTTTATGAAAAAGTGATAAAAATAGATGGAAGTTACTGTTTCAGGCCCCTCGTTGAGTATAAGACTTTCCAAATTATTTGCCAACCTAGTAGAGAATTCCTCTTCGGTTTCACCTGACATACATATTTTAGTAAAATTAAACCATATATAATATAAGAACGTAAAAATGATATTTTAGTATAATAAACTTTCGAGATGCACGGAATCACTTCTACGAAAAGAAGTCAATGTTTTACCTGGCAAGTGATAGGCCCAATAATGAGGGCACTCAGTGTGCAGAACAAATGGAGGTGGCAAATCAAATTTTTGATGCATTGGAGGAAGCCTGCAAAATAAAACGGACAGGTAAGTTGAATTTGGACGGATTAAAATGAATAAAAGTTAACATATATATAATTTAAAAGTCACAAGTTATTTAAGTTGATATAGAATGAGTCAAGATACGTAGAGCAAGAGATCGTATAGTTTAACTGATTCAACTCTTAACAACTTTTTTACTAACAAAATAATTTATTTTTTATAATATATGTAATTATTTATTAATACTCTTTTTACTTATTATGGTTATATGAGTATAATTTATCAACAACAACAAACTCAGTGTATTCCCACATTGTGAGGTTTGGGGAGGGTAAGATGTACGCAGTTCATACCACAACCTCTGGAGAAGTAGCAAAACTGTTTCCGACAGACTCCCGGCTCAAGACAAAGAATAGTAAACAAGTATAATTTGTCATACTTAAGAAAACATTCTTAAAAATATTTTAACAATTTTATTTTTTTTCATGAATCAACTTTTAAACGGGTTGAAAGGTTGGGTCACAATGGACGGAGATAACAAATAGGCAAATTACTAATCCATTCAAATTTCAACGGATCGGATGAACCATAGCATGTGCTAATTTTGTATCTTTACTTAAAATCAAAACTATCATTTTATACAACAAGTTTTTTTATTCAGTCTACTTAGAAAAGAATGATATGTTTGTATTTTTGAAACTTTTTAAACTTAATTTATTTTATTTCATCTCTAAATAATATTAAAATGATCATGTTATGTTCAAAAATATAATTTAAAAAATATTATTCTTTAAATATATGTACTAATTTAATTTTTATTAAATTTTGTGCTTGATCAAATATTTCTTAAACGAAAAGTATATTTACCCAGAGAGACCAGCAGAAATGTAAGTGGAACCATGATATCTGTTTGAAGGTAACAAACATGAATAATATTATGTCAGCCAAAGTAAAAAACAAAAATATGAAAAAGAAATTAAAAGAAATAAAATAAAAATAAAAAAGATTACGCTTTTGCTCGAGCAATAATTTTCTTTTTCTGTGGCCTCCCAAGGGCATTATTGTAATACCACACCAGCTTCACCTACATATTAACATGTAAGGGTCAAAGTTTATTTTATTTAGTTCCCGTTAATTAAAAGAAAATTTCGAATTCCATTTCATGTTGTATTTCGGAATTTATAATTTTCAATAATTTTTTCACAATTTTCACTCCAAAATCACTCACAAAAATTGTAAAACAATCATATATATTCAAACACAACTCCAATTTTCAAATATCATTTCCAATTTGAAAACAAAAACTATTTTTCCCTCTAATTTTACAATTGTTATGTTCAACAACAACAACATAACTAGTGTAATTTCATAGGTAAAATTCAAAAAAATAGAATATATGCAAATTTCTGAGATGACATCTTCTAATTCTTCCTATTTGATCCAAACTGATTGATCTAGCCATGATTTATATACTTATTGTTACAATTTATATTAAAAGTTACACTTAATATCCTTTATACATACTCTCTCCGTCCCATTTTACTCATCCCAAATTGGGATGACACTGCTATTAAGAAAAATAATAAATAGCATGGCTAGTTTACCATTGTATCCCTATTAAATGATGTTTACATTTTAATTTAAAGGAAAAGTAATTAATGCAAAGGGTAAAATATGAAAAAAAAAAATTATCTTGTCTTGATAAGTAAAAAAGGACAAGTAAAATGGGACACCGAATTAGAAAATTTAGGACGAATAAAATGAGACGGAAGGGGTATTTAAATTTCCTTGTTTTAAGAAAGGTATATGTTCAAACCCCAAGAGTAGTCGCACTTTTAAGTTTTTTTCCTCAAAAGAAAAGTTGCTGTCAAAATTTCGGAATTCAGCACTGAATTAATCACTTAAAATTAACCATAACTATCTCTATTTAAAAGCATCGATTGATGAACAACAATAAATAATAAATAATCTGCTATGACATGTTAAATCACAAGAAAAAAATAAAACCTGAGTGTCATTGGCTTCTGATCCGCTATTAGTGAAAAAAACTTTGGCCATTTTATTTGCAGTAAACATATTTAGGAGCTCCTTTGCAAGATCCTGCATGTTTTAAAATAAAATTAATTGATCTAATTAATTAAGTAAAAATAAATTAATAGCCAATTTTAGATTACTTACCAAAGAAGGTTTTGTGGTTCGATTCCAAAATGAATGATAAAATGGCAATGTATTGAGTTGTTTATTTGCAGCTTCAACAAGTCGAGTCTCACTTCCCCCTACAGTAATATTATGTAATATATTTTAATGCATGTTACGTATAAGTTTTATGCATCAATGATATAGATGATATAAATAGGGAGGATGCACAGCTTTACGTGCAGGTTTTCGCTAACCCATAACTTTTGTACGGTTCTTGAATTTATATTGAAAAAACTAGTAAATATATAAGAATTATAAGTTGGGAACCCACAAACAAAGTGTGTTATTGATCTAGTGGTAAAAATTATAAGTTGGGAACCCACAACCTTTAAATTCTAGATCTGCCTCTGGCGTATAAAAAGATTTACACTAATGATAACAATGGTAAGTAATCCTTTATACAAATAATAATTGATAAAATGAGAATTCATCTTTTCTTATTGGATATAATGATTTGCATTTGTTAATCATTGATTTATCGACTGATTTAGATTCACCAATTGATTTTTAAGAAAAACTTCCTAGGGGGTGTTCTTGTAATTTTCAACCCCACTTGATAAAATTTTTAAGATATGACATCCTCTTAAACAAAAAAATTACTAGCAATATCTTTAAATATGGTCAGTCTTAAAAAGATATTGTTAAGCGTGGGAATAGTATGTATGCTGTTAAAATAATTAGCATGAAGGAACATATTTTCTTATCTATGTAACATAATTTCTAAATTTTGTAAGATGTTGGAATTTGGATAGTGAGATAAAGTTACTTCTTGAAAAACACACCATAATTGTGAATATGTGACTGTTGAATATATATTTGGCCGGTTTCACCCATAAGGCGGGGGGGCGGAGGGGTAGGGGGAGTTAACTAACTCATTAGTCTATTAGTTTATTGTCCTCCTAAAACCTAATTTGTGTCAAGTCAAGTTGAACCAAGAATTAAATCAAGCAAATAAAAAATTTATTTATGATATGATTTGGTTGATTTGGCTTAGGACAAAAACATCGTCCTTTCTTAGTTTGATTTTATTAGTTTGATTTGGTATTAACAAAAACAACAAAAAACTCAAAGCGAATTCAAATCAAATAGACATAATCGTACATATATCATTTTAATTACTTAATACATAAAAAATATAATATAATATTAATTATAATTTATTTAGTAAATATTTTAAAATTAGTTTAGATATATCACGGGCAAATATTGATCTTTTCATACTCGAATTGGAAATCTACGAAACTTAGTCATTGCGGTAAAAAATTAGATATTTTTCAAAAAAAATTATTTAGTATTCTCCCTGCAATGTTTGTTGGCGTAATTGTTAATGCACTACCATTCTTTTATATGTATTGAATTAATTAGTATTTGCTTTCTAATTTATTAAGTAATAGTGTCTTGATGTTCTAAATGTTCTATTTTTTCCACTGTTTGTGTTTCATCACACTTTTATTTACAATAATAAAAAGAAAAACAATCTAGGAGACTGAAAAAATCTACTAAAATCAAAATCGAAAAAATTGACTTTATGTTGATTTAATTTAATTTATAGATTGAACAAATCTATATAATTAATTTAATAATTTTTTGATTAAAAAACAAACTAACCTGACCTATATACAACCCTAAATGAAAGAATAAGAATATTTCACATTAACATAACAACTAAAGTAACTATATATCCAAAACATACCTAAAAATGCTCTGTATCTTTTGAACATATCTAGGTTACGGAAACTGATAAATTCTTTTGGTTTGTGGTAATTTCTAAACTAATATTTATTTACATGGTTAAATACACTAACAAAAGAGAAAACACAGAATAAACTGAAATAAATAATTAGCCAATAGAAAAGAGGTCATAAGAACGACATCTATGTGCTAAATATATTTGGATTAAAAAATAAGTGGTATAAAAAATAATGTCATAATTAATTAAGGATTTTAATTAAGTACCTAATGTTGTGCACCATAAACCAGATAAAGTGTCAAGATACTTCTTCCCATTTATGTCATAGACATAAGAGCCCTATAACAAATAATTTTACACAAATGTTAAAACATATGAAAAATTATTACAATAACAATAACATACCTGTATATTGTCTCACAACGTGGAGTCTGAGAAGGATATAATGTATACACAAACCTTACCTCTACATCAAAGGTGAGGTAGAGAGGTTGTCTTCGATAGACCCCTAGCTCAAGACAAAGACAATCTAAAAAAAGACGTAATAAAAGTACAGGAGACAATAAATAATAACAAAAACAAAGATAGTATCACAATACAAGAACAAAATAATGTTATAATCAAACTACACGATACTTGATAGTAACAGAATCAAAGAACAAAAAAACTATAAGAAATATTACTGCATCTACTATTAAAATCAAAATTTGAGTTATATACATCATTAGTAATGTAATTATAAAGAATTTGTACATGTTTCGGCAGGTAAGTTATCTTATTTTTAAAATAATAAAACATTCAACACGCAACAAATTTTTTACACTAACAATGTATATAACTTAAGTTATTAACGAAAATAAGACAAAAATCTAACCTCCGACTTTTCTATAACTAAAGGTTCCATATCACTCTGCCATCCCGCAGTAAAGGGTGCCAACATATCATGTCCCATAAATCTGCAAATGTGAATACATTTTGGTTACTCATTGTAAAAGTAAAATTACTAAATTATTTTTTCTCACTAAAGTAATTGAACTTTATCTGATACAACAATAATATTATGAAATTTTAGCATAAAATTCGAAAACTACTCTTTTTTTTATACTAGAATGAATGAAGTAATTTACTCATTAGTAATATTGGCCATTCCTTCAAGATTTCTTGAAAATTATGACTATATAATTAGTCAAAATATGGAGAAAATTGCTAAGGAAAGAGAAAGAGAGAAGGATGAAGCAAGAAAAGATATAAAGGAAGAGGATAGAGGGTAAAGTATATATAAGGAAAAATTTGTGAGGGACAATGCATTGATTAGGTTAACCTATAATATCTTATTTATAATTTTTATCTGTTATAGTAATAATTAGTATTAGAACTCTGTGATGTGGTAAACATTTAGATTGTATTTATAATATATAGCATTATAATTTCGTAAGATTACGAAACGCCATTACATTTTAACCAGTTTTGTTGCAAATACACAAATATATATGTGCATTTTCAGTTGATACTGTTGGAAAATAAAATTTTTGAGATCGAAAAATAAATAATCGAGACAAGAAAATTATTGCAACAGTCAATTTATTGATTTTAATATGTGAGTGTTACAATCTCTATAAATCCTCTGATTCGGCTTTTCAAATATAAATTCAAATGCTTAAAGCTTGATCTTAAATTTGAACTTGATTTTTTGATTTGAGGGACTTGATCTTGACTTATGCTTGAATTCAAGGGCTTTTGAGCTTGTTCTTGAATATTGCGGTCTTAATCTCAATGCGTTTGTTCTTGAATATTGATCTTAATCTTGATGAACTTGATTTGAATGCTTGAGCTTTATAGAGAAATTGTGGCGTTTGATCCATGAACTTTCTCTTGCTTGTTGTTAAAGTTCTGGGGGCCCGGGCTCTTTTTTTTTGAATTTTGAGACCCCTATTTATAGTTTTGGAAAGGAAAGAATCATGATGAAGATGAACTTACTTTGACCAATCAAATTCAAATGACGTGGCACCTTTTATTGGCTTTGATCTCATTGGGCCTAATGTATCATTTTGACATGTGGCATGATCCTATTGGATCCTTCACTTGACTTAGCATGCCACGTCATTTGACACGTGACACTTCTTTGGGCCTTTAGAATATGATAATATATTGGACTTAACAAAGTGGGTTCATCATTTGTAGCTCAAATTAATGGGCCAGCCTAATAAAAATTAAATTTTAATTAAATTCATACATGTTCTGAACTTAAATAATTAATTCAATTATATTAATCTACAATATTTATTTGGGACTAACCTATTTTTAATTTAACATAATCCAAATTTCGTACGGATTTCAATTTAATAAAATTTCGTTGCCCACAAAATGTCCCGTACTTCAAAACTGGTCGAGATATTTGATCTTTTTGAGACTAGACTTGAAGTATGATTTATTTAAACATGCTTCCTTTGTGGTTCAAAGATTTTCATAAAGCTGAACCATGCAATTTACGTATTGCTATAGCCTCTCGAAAAAAATCTCTTATTTTTTTTCATTCTCTACACATAAGACCCATTGGTTAGGCATGACATCTCATTTCAAATAGATTTTGGAAAACTTTTTACCGTCTTACTTAACCAGGAATAAAACTCTTTCAATTTGAATTTATATTGGAGAAAGAAACAACCCCCAATTTGAATTTGTATGAGAGAAGAAAATAACCTCCAATTTGAATTTGTCTTGGAGATGGAAACTCTTCCAATTTATATTGGGGAAAGAAACACCCTCCAATTTGAATTAGTATGGGAGAAGAAAACAACCTCCAATTTGAATTTATATTGGAGATGGAAGCTCTTCCAATTAGAATTTATATTGGAGAAGGAAACATACATCCTACAACTCTATAAAAGAATGTAGGTTCCACACCTTTTCAATATCAATTTTGGGATTTTCAAGCCATGAACAAATATGAGATAATTTTTTCTCCTCCCACTTTTCTTTTATTTTCGTCACTATTTTTTAGCACAACATCTTAGTGGTAGAAAATTCATATCTTATTGTAGGAATATCAAAATCACAAACCGTTTGATATTGCAGAAACTAAACTTCGAGATCTATAACATATCAAAAATTCAGCTTTAAATTCCATCAATATAATTCTTGATAATTTTTTGAATTTAACCCTGAATCTTATCATGCTGAAAATTTCAGATCTGTGCATCTTTACTAAAACTTTCATATCTTGAAGTAGGAATGACAAAATTGTAAGTTGCTTAATTCTTGTGAAACTAGACACAAATATCTATAGTATATCCAGAATTCATAATTTAATACT
Organism: Capsicum annuum; assembly: GCF_002878395.1. Lineage (NCBI taxonomy): Eukaryota > Viridiplantae > Streptophyta > Magnoliopsida > Solanales > Solanaceae > Capsicum > Capsicum annuum. Next base: position 30,343,895 of record NC_061113.1, on the reverse strand, counting down.
CTTGAGATTATTTTAGGTGTTATCCCGAAATCAACATTGAGTTTTGATGCATCGGCAATTTCAAATTTATGCGACATCACCAAAAAAGTTATATCTCAATGTGGTAGTATCGAAATTATGATCCACTTGATTTTATAGATTCTGGAAACATGCATATATAACATATCCAAAATTTGAATTTCAACACTTTTGGATTGTTCTAGATGATTTTTTGAAGTCGATCTTATATGCTGTCCGACAAAGGATTTCAGAATCGCACCGCCTCACCAAATAATTTATATGTTGATATGGGACCATCACAATCAAAGAGTGTTTTGATTTCTTCAAAATAGATTTTGAGAGTTTTATTCTCATCAAGGCATCTTGTCTCAATCCAAGTTGGTCATATACAACTTTATAGATCGCAACTCTCTGATAGGTAACATCCTTTCTATTTGTGTTTTTACTTTCTCTGTTGTTTCCTTTTGTTTTTTGTTCTTGGAGAATTGAAATAGATAGCAATATGCAACAATCGACTTAGGCTAAGAGAGTTTAACTTCGCTTCCGTACACTCTAAGACTGGCCAATTTTGACTCCAAGACGGTGGCTATGCAACAATAGGCTTAGGGTGCGTGAGTTTAACTCTCCCTCTGTACACTCTAAGATCGACCAATTTGACTTCAAGATGTTAGCTATACAACAATCGTATTAGTGTGAGAGAGTTTAACTTCACTCCCGTACACTCTAAGACCGACCAATTTGACTTCAAGATGGTGGCAATGCAACAATCGGCTTAGGGTGCGAAAGTTTAACTTCACCTCCGTACACTCTAACACTGACCAATTTGACTTTAAGATGGTAGCAATGCAACGATCGGCTTAGGGTGCGAGAGTTTAAATTCACCTCCGTACACTCTAAGACTGACCAATTTGACTTCAAGACGGTGGCAATGCAATACTCAGCTTAGGGTGTGAGAGTTTAACTTCGCCTCCATAAACTCTAAAACCGACCAATTTGACTTTAAGACTGTGGCAATGCAACAATCGACTTAGGGTGTGAGAGATTAACTTTGCCTCTGTACACTCTAAGACCAACCAATTTGACTTCAAGACGGTAGTAATGCAATAATTGGCTTAGGGTGCAAGAGTTTAACTTCGCCTCCGTACACTCTAAGACCGACCAATTTGACTTCAAAACACATGGTTTACTTTAAGTATGGGCCCTTTCACTGATGCATTTATGCGATGGTTTTCTCTAAGTATGGGCCCTTTTTAATGTTCAACTTAAGGTGCAAAGGGGCAAATCTTGTCCGCCTTAAGGCATAAAAATTTTAAGATCCTTTTAAGGATAAACCAGTAAGAGGTCAGCTTAAGGTGCAAATGGATGAGTTTTGTCTACCTTAAGGCATGGAAATTTTGAGATCCTTTTAAGGATAAATCCGTGAGAAGCCAGCTTAAGGTGCAAAGGTACAAATTTTGTCCACATTAAGGCATGGAAATTTTGAGATCCTTTTAAGGATAAACCCTTGAGAG